>NC_084636.1:661732-721732 GCF_033978795.1 Nerophis ophidion | reverse complement strand
TCATGCTTTGCTGAACAGGAAGTTGAACCTAGACTTCTTTAAACAGCTTGCAGTGGCGAGTGTCCACCACTAGGGGAAGTGCCAGCACTCATGCTTTGCTGAACAGGAAGTTGAACCCAGACTTCTTTAAACAGCTTGCAGTGGCGAGTGTCCACCACTAGGGTAAGTGCCAGCACTCATGCTTTGCTGAACAGGAAGTTGAACCCAGACTTCTTTAAACAGCTTGCAGTGGCGAGTGTCCACCACTAGGGTAAGTGCCAGCACTCATGCTTTGCTGAACAGGAAGTTGAACCCAGACTTCCTTAAATTGGCCATGAAAGTTATACAGATTTATTTGAAGGAGACGTGGTGGTTGACCTTTAACGAGGCCACCACGTGGTGGCTGCGTGCACCCCGCCACAATAAAAGCCTAATTAGCATGTGACCTGAAAACATCTCCACGATGTTAGCTTTAACCTCTGCTGTGATGTGGAGCGCAACACACTCTGCTCTCTGTGTGTGTGTGTGTGTGTGTGTGTGTGTGTGTGTGCGCACATGATCTCATTAGCATGGGTACTCCCCATGTAAGGCGGCTAATAGCATTAGCACAGTGCAGTAGCGCGGGGGTGACGTGGCTTGTAAATGTTGGGCATCAAACGATCCCATTTCCATTCCTGGGATGACAATTCCATTCAGAATACATTCTCAATCCAAACACATTCTCACAATGTATTTTTTTGGTATAAAAATTATAATGAAACTTTTTCAAAACAGGTGACTTAAAGACATCTTTTTTTAAAATGTATTTTTTTTTCAACCATATATGTATGTATGTATGTATATACATCTGTAACGCAGGTGTCAAATACATTTGTGGAGACTATTATGCTCTTGCCTTTCTATTTACTCTTTGTGCACTTCCTAGTCACGTGACCGCCACAGTCCAATCAGCTGTAGTTGTATGCCGGTAGCCGGAAGTGACTGGTATGCTCAGGCTTTGGCAACTCGGCGCACTCCTCCCTTGTCACGTGACCGCCGCGGTCCAATGAGTGGTGCTTATGAGCCGCTAGCAGGAAGTAAACGGGAGACAGGACATGAGAGATCGATGACATTTCTGCTCAAAGTAGTTTTTAAACCTTCTTTTCACCTGAAATATTGTGCTGACGCTTTTTTAAACTACATGACTATTTTGTAACTTTATAGAGCAGACTTCCATTGTTTGTCTTTAAGCTGAGTTTGACTGTACAAGCTGAGTTGGTGAGTCCATATTGATGACAATAGCACTTGAAGCATTCATCTTTCTTCTTTCTGGAATATTCTCAATCCTCCATATAAAAGGTGTATGACTTCAACTAATGATCACATTTGTGTATTGAATGTACTTTTATGTGTGTTTGGATCATAAGCACATTTAGTGCACTGACTGCTTTGTGTTGCTCATAATTATGCTGCTAATGGTTATTTCAGCATTTTATTGCATATTGTGATTCTGATATGTTTATTGATTTATATTGTACAATATGGAGGAAAGAACTAGAAATTATTGAATATTTATTATGAATAGTAATAATACATTGAACAATATATCATGAGTACTGGATAATGCAAATAGTTAAAGAAGATTATTTGTGTAGACATGGATTTATAAGAATAGTCCTGGCTTACACAGGCCAGGCTTCTCTTTTTGATGGCCAGCTAAGGAAAAGAATCACCTAGTCCAAGGATCAAGTTTGGAAGATTCCAGCCAGGAAGCTGAGCACAACCTGCTCTGTCTGGGCTGGTAGGAGACTCTCCAGTCAACACTTTACAATGTTCACCTTTACCTGCAGCACATGGACTGTACTGCCATCCTTTTTCCCCCCAAGAACAACTATCTGAACTGACATTTAAACAACATCCAGAGACACTGAATAGTTCAATGCAATTGTGTATATGTTTATAGTACTTGTGTTGTGTCTTCAATTACCTTTCATGTTGAATGGCCATTCAACTCATTGTGTGTGTATATCTGCTGTCCATCATTGTGTGTGTATATCTGCTGTCCATCATTGTGTGTATATATCTGCTGTCCATCATTGTGTGTATATATCTGCTGTCCATCATTGTGTGTATATATCTGCTGTCCATCATTGTGTGTGTATATCTGCTGTCCATCATTGTGTGTATATATCTGCTGTCCATCATTGTGTGTATATATCTGCTGTCCATCATTGTGTGTGTATATCTGCTGTCCATCATTGTGTGTATAAATCTGCTGTCCATCATTGTGTGTATATATCTGCTGTCCATCATTGTGTGTATATATCTGCTGTCCATCATTGTGTGTATATATCTGCTGTCCATCATTGTGTGTATATATCTGCTGTCCATCATTGTGTGTATAAATCTGCTGTCCATCATTGTGTGTGTATATCTGCTGTCCATCATTGTGTGTATATATCTGCTGTCCATCATTGTGTGTGTATATCTGCTGTCCATCATTGTGTGTATATATCTGCTGTCCATCATTGTGTGTATATCTGCTGTCCATCATTGTGTGTGTATATCTGCTGTCCATCATTGTGTGTGTATATCTGCTGTCCATCATTGTGTGTGTATATCTGCTGTCCATCATTGTGTGTATATATCTGCTGTCCATCATTGTGTGTATATATCTGCTGTCCATCATTGTGTGTATATATCTGCTGTCCATCATTGTGTGTATATATCTGCTGTCCATCATTGTGTGTATCTGCTGTCCATCATTGTGTGTATATATCTGCTGTCCATCATTGTGTGTGTATATCTGCTGTCCATCATTGTGTGTATCTGCTGTCCATCATTGTGTGTATATATCTGCTGTCCATCATTGTGTGTATATATCTGCTGTCCATCATTGTGTGTATCTGCTGTCCATCATTGTGTGTATATATCTGCTGTCCATCATTGTGTGTATATATCTGCTGTCCATCATTGTGTGTATATCTGCTGTCCATCATTGTGTGTGTATATCTGCTGTCCATCATTGTGTGTGTATATCTGCTGTCCATCATTGTGTGTGTATATCTGCTGTCCATCATTGTGTGTATAAATCTGCTGTCCATCATTGTGTGTATATCTGCTGTCCATCATTGTGTGTATATATCTGCTGTCCATCATTGTGTGTGTATATCTGCTGTCCATCATTGTGTGTATACATCTGCTGTCCATCATTGTGTGTGTATATCTGCTGTCCATCATTGTGTGTATATATCTGCTGTCCATCATTGTGTGTATATATCTGCTGTCCATCATTGTGTGTATATATCTGCTGTCCATCATTGTGTGTGTATATCTGCTGTCCATCATTGTGTGTGTATATCTGCTGTCCATCATTGTGTGTATATATCTGCTGTCCATCATTGTGTGTATATATCTGCTGTCCATCATTGTGTGTGTATATCTGCTGTCCATCATTGTGTGTATATATCTGCTGTCCATCATTGTGTGTATATATCTGCTGTCCATCATTGTGTGTATATATCTGCTGTCCATCATTGTGTGTATATATCTGCTGTCCATCATTGTGTGTATATATCTGCTGTCCATCATTGTGTGTATATATCTGCTGTCCATCATTGTGTGTATATATCTGCTGTCCATCATTGTGTGTATATATCTGCTGTCCATCATTGTGTGTATATATCTGCTGTCCATCATTGTGTGTATATATCTGCTGTCCATCATTGTGTGTATATATCTGCTGTCCATCATTGTGTGTATATATCTGCTGTCCATCATTGTGTGTGTATATCTGCTGTCCATCATTGTGTGTATATATCTGCTGTCCATCATTGTGTGTGTATATCTGCTGTCCATCATTGTGTGTGTATATCTGCTGTCCATCATTGTGTGTGTATATCTGCTGTCCATCATTGTGTGTATATATCTGCTGTCCATCATTGTGTGTATATATCTGCTGTCCATCATTGTGTGTATATATCTGCTGTCCATCATTGTGTGTATATATCTGCTGTCCATCATTGTGTGTATCTGCTGTCCATCATTGTGTGTATATATCTGCTGTCCATCATTGTGTGTGTATATCTGCTGTCCATCATTGTGTGTATCTGCTGTCCATCATTGTGTGTATATATCTGCTGTCCATCATTGTGTGTATATATCTGCTGTCCATCATTGTGTGTATCTGCTGTCCATCATTGTGTGTATATATCTGCTGTCCATCATTGTGTGTGTATATCTGCTGTCCATCATTGTGTGTGTATATCTGCTGTCCATCATTGTGTGTATATATCTGCTGTCCATCATTGTGTGTATATATCTGCTGTCCATCATTGTGTGTATATATCTGCTGTCCATCATTGTGTGTATATATCTGCTGTCCATCATTGTGTGTATCTGCTGTCCATCATTGTGTGTATATATCTGCTGTCCATCATTGTGTGTGTATATCTGCTGTCCATCATTGTGTGTATCTGCTGTCCATCATTGTGTGTATATATCTGCTGTCCATCATTGTGTGTATATATCTGCTGTCCATCATTGTGTGTATCTGCTGTCCATCATTGTGTGTATATATCTGCTGTCCATCATTGTGTGTATATATCTGCTGTCCATCATTGTGTGTATATATCTGCTGTCCATCATTGTGTGTGTATATCTGCTGTCCATCATTGTGTGTATCTGCTGTCCATCATTGTGTGTATATATCTGCTGTCCATCATTGTGTGTATATATCTGCTGTCCATCATTGTGTGTATCTGCTGTCCATCATTGTGTGTATATATCTGCTGTCCATCATTGTGTGTATATATCTGCTGTCCATCATTGTGTGTATATATCTGCTGTCCATCATTGTGTGTATATATCTGCTGTCCATCATTGTGTGTATATATCTGCTGTCCATCATTGTGTGTATATATCTGCTGTCCATCATTGTGTGTGTATATCTGCTGTCCATCATTGTGTGTATATCTGCTGTCCATCATTGTGTGTGTATATCTGTAAATATGTGTGTGTTTAGTTGTTTAAATGTGTGTTTAGTCGTGTAAGTATGTGTGTGCTTAGTTGTGTAAATATGTGTTTAGTTGTGTAAATATGTGTGTTTAGTTGTGTAAGTATGTATGTGTTTAGTTGTGTAAATATGTGTGTTTAGTTGTGTAAATATGTGTGTTTAGTTGTTTAAATATGTGTTTAATCGTGTAAATATGTGTGTGTTTAGTTGTTTAAATGTGTGTTTAGTCGTGTAAGCATGTGTGTGTTTAGTTGTGTAAATGTGTGTTTGGTTGTTTAAATATGTGTTTAGTTGTATAAATATGTGTGTTTAGTTGTTTTAAAAATGTGTGTGTTTAGTTGTGTAAATGTGTGTTTAGTTGTTTAAATATGTGTTTAGTTGTATAAATATGTGTGTTTAGTTGTTTTAAAAATGTGTGTGTTTAGTTGTGTAAATGTGTGTTTAGTTGTTTAAATATGTGTTTAGTTGTGTAAATATGTGTGTGTTTAGTTGTTTTAAAGATGTGTGTGTTTAGTTGTGTAAATGTGTTTAGTTGTGTAAAAATGTGTGTTTAGTTGTTTAAATGTGTGTTTAGTCGTGTAAATATGTGTGTGTTTAGTTGTTTAAATGTGTGTTTAGTTGTTTAAATATGTGTTTAGTTGTGTAAATATGTGTGTTTAGTTGTTTTAAATATGTGTGTGTTTAGTTGTGCAAATGTGTGTTTAGTAGTTTAAAAATGTGTTTAGTTGTGTAAATATGTGTGTTTAGTTGTTTTAAATATGTGTGTGTTTAGTTGTGTAAATGTGTGTTTAGTTGTTTAAATATGTGTTTAGTTGTGTAAATATGTGTGTTTAGTTGTTGTAAATATGTGTGTGTTCAGTTGTGTAAATGTGTTTAGTTGTGTAAAAATGTGTGTTTAGTTGCAAAAGTGTAATTGTGTATTGTTAGCGCTACACAAGTAAGTGTTAGCATCAGGTGCATGCTAGCATCTCAGGTGTTCTCACCAAATAATTCACTGATGAGACGCCACAAAGTCAGCCTTCGTTTCCCACAATGCAACACTTTGTTGACATAGTGTCAAAGCAGCAGTCGCCGCCGCCATGTTGGAACGCCAAACGTGCACTCTTTTCACACCCAAAACTCCTCTGTCTGTGTGTGTGTGTGTCTGTGTGTGTGTGTCTGTGTGTGTGTGTGGGGGGGGGGGTCAGTCAAAATATTTGGCATCACCTCGCCGCCACGTGCACACCGTTGGCAGGTCACACCACCACGCCCCCTCCTGGCCGCACATCACACACCTCCATGTGGGACAAGGGGGCAATCCCAACTGGCCACACACACACACACACACACACACACACACACACACACACACACACACACACACACACAGAGTTGCTGGCTGTGAAAGGCAGTGGCTGACCATGGACTGTGATGAAGAAGCAACTGGGCGGCGGCCAGACCACTGGAGCGCCGCCACATGCCCCCCCACACACACACACACACACACACACACACACACCTCCAACAGCCAAGACGGCGCAGATTGTTTCACACTGACGCTCGGCACCTTTACGCCCCGTCGCCATGGCGATGATGGGCCTGGTGGATGCCAGGAGCCCAGCTAGAGGAGGAGAGCAGCGTCCAATCAGCTAATTAACCAATCAAGTGTGAGAGTTGTAGCCACTTCCTGGAAGGTCACCTGATGTGGAAGGAACAGGAAGTAGTGTTGTTATTGGTGACCTTCAGCCTTTGCTTGGACACCCAGACAGGAAGTGGACAGGAGCCAGCACTTTTCTCGCCTCCGGCCGCTAACGTGATGCTACTGCTAGCCTGCTGCCTCACTGAGCGCGCTCAATAGCACGCATAACCAACCCCCCCACCCCCCCCACCCCCCAGACCTCAGAGATGTCACATCAGAGACGTGGATGGACAGCATGGACACCTCAAGCCCCGCCTCCTCCATTGTGTTAGCCAGCAAGGAAAGGTCCTGCAGTGTGTGGGACATAAAGGTCAGAGGTCATATATCCCACAGGCTGTGAACGCACCGTCGAGCTGCTTCTTCATTTCATGTGGAAAAAGCAAGTAATTACGTGGAAATATGATAATGTAAAACGCTGCGGGAGCCCAGACCCCCCCCCATGTAAAACGCTGCGGGAACCGCTTATAGCCCAGACCCCCCCTCCCCCTCCCCTCCTTTTCTTGGTATTTCTCGCAGGGAGTCTCGCCCTTTCACGACTGGACAAACATTAGCGGCCAGTCCGCCTTGTTTTGCATCAAAGCCACGCCTCATTAGCATAATTTGAGGGTGAGCCCCTCCCCCCCCCCCGTCTCCCTCTGGAGGTGATAGCCCCCTCGTTGCCTCACCTGATCCTGACGGCATGTATGTCCGTGGGGGGAGGGGTCAGTCAGTGGAAGTGACTGATGGGACGTGACAAGTTCTTCACCACCCAAACATGTTCCCAGCATGCATCTGGGCCTTTCATGGCGTTGTCAGGAATGTTGGCGTGAAGACTTCCTGAAAGGACGGCACGCCGACAACGATGAGGAAGGGCGGCGTCTACCTGGATGTGGAGTCCTGATCAATGCTGTCCAAAGTACGGCTCAGGGGCCATTTGTGGCCCACAACTCATTTTTAAACGGCCGCCACACATTGTTGAAAATACTATTCCAAAAAAAAGACAAAAAGTGGACTAACAAATCTGTAACTAATGAAAGTGTAACTAGAACATGTAATAACAGAAACTGTAACTGTTAGAATAATTTGATCTACTTTATCACAAACCTTTGAGTTCCCGGCGAGAAGACAAAAGCTGTCTTTAATCCTAACAAGCAAAGGTGTGTAAAACTCCACTGGGTAGGATGGGGAGCAACACAAAGGTGTTCTGTTTCTTTCATGTATTCTAATCAACAGAAAGATATTGTCCTGACCCAAGAACTACAAACCAAAGAGGAAGCAGGGCCAGACTCCCCTCCAGGCACTGCTTCTTTGAACTCTTTTACGACCTTTTCTGTGAACTGTTTTGTAACCAAAGGCGATGGCTAATTTACGACCCCCGTCCCTTAGAAACAACTGTTGCCATGTAATCAGGGAAAGTCCAAGTAAAAGAGAAGGTGTACAATCTTTGGCCAGAGCGTGACGAGACTGTACAAGACTGCAGCACACACGTCTCTCCTCAATTGAGGCAAATTAAGTCTGTCTCGGTTCAATTCTTTGCTTCTTGTCGCTTTTAATAGATTCAGTGTTTGAACCTGGCAGTAACTAATTAACTGTAACTAATTATCTGTAACTAGACCATGTAACAATACAAACGGCAACTAATTAACAAATTAACTGTACTGTCTAATTAACTGTAACTAATTAACTGTAACTAATTGAACTGTAACTCGAACATGAAATAACACAAACTGTAACTAATTAATTGTAACTAATTCAACTGTAATTACAACATGTAATAACACAAACTGTAACTCATTAACTGTAACTTATTAAACTGTAATTACAACATGTAACAACACAAACTGTAAGTAATTACTGTAACTGATTAAACTGTAACTAGAAACTATATTTCAAGATAAAGTGTCAGATGTTGTCACAGCGACTGTGTCTCACTGACTCACTGACTGTGCACCTTTATGAACATCTCTGGTAGTCCTTGCCATCTGTTTCCACTTTGACATGTGCTACATTTAGCTTTTCATTTCAGGATGTGGCTGAACAAAGATTGTCCTTCTTCTAGGGAGCGTCACTTTACCGTAGAGCAGGGCTTCTTTATTTCTCATGGAAGTAGTTAGCCAGAAACATTGTTTTGTATGGAATGTACAAGTTTAAAAAACAGGCAGCTCAGCCACCAGAATTTTAACATAAGATTGACGGTGGTTTTTTTTGCATTAAGATCCATCCATCCATTTTCTACCGCTTATTTCCTTTGGAGTCGCGGGGGGCGCCGGTGCCTATCTCAGCTACAATCGGGCGGAAAGCCGGGTACACCCTGGACAAGTCGCCACTTCATCGAAATATTATATATTTTTAAATGTGATGAATGGGCAGGATGAAGACTGTTTTTACAGTCAAATCTCAGTGTAGCCTTGTGAACATGATTGTGAACATGCCATCTATGATTGTGAACATGCCATCTATGATTGTGATCATGCCATCAATGATTGTGAACATGCCATCTATGATTGTGAACATGCCATCTATGATTGTGATCATGCCATCAATGATTGTGAACATGCCATCTATGATTGTGAACATGCCATCAATGATTGTGAACATGCCATCCATGATTGTGAACATGTCATCCATGATTGTGAACATGCCATCCATGATTGTGAACATGCCATCCATGATTCTGAACATGTCATCCATGATTGTGAACATGTCATCCATGATTGTGAAGATGTCATCCATGATTGTGAACATGCCATCCATGATTGTGAAGATGTCATCCATGATTGTGAACATGCCATCCATGATTGTGAACATGCCATCCATGATTCTGAACATGTCATCCATGATTGTGAACATGTCATCCATGATTGTGAAGATGTCATCAATGATTGTGAACATACCATCCATGATTGTGAAGATGTCATCCATGATTGTGAACATGCCATCCATGATTGTGAACATGCCATCCATGATTCTGAACATGTCATCCATGATTCTGAACATGTCATCCATGATTGTGAACATGCCATCAATGATTGTGAACATGCCATCCATGATTGTGAACATGCCATCCATGATTGTGAACATGCCATCAATGATTGTGAACATGCCATCCATGATTGTGAACATGTCATCTATGATTGTGAACATGCCATCAATGATTGTGAACATGACATGAATGATTGTGAACATGCCTTCAATGATTGTGAACATGCCATCAAAGATTGTGAACATGCCATCAAAGATTGTGAACATGGCATCAATGATTTTGAACATGTCATCAATGAGTGTGAACATGTCATCCATGAGTGTGAACATATCATTAATGATTGTGAACATGCCATTAATGATTGTGAACATGCCATCAATGATTGTGAACATGTCATCCATGATTGTGAACATGTCATCCATGATTGTGAACATGCCATTAATGATTGTGAACATGCCATCCATGATTGTGAACATGTCATCAATGATTGTGAACATGCCATCAATGATTGTGAACATGCCATTAATGATTGTGAACATGCCATCCATGATTGTGAACACGCCATCCATGATTGTAAACATGCCATTAATGATTGTGAACATGCCATCCATGATTGTGAACATGTCATCAATGATTGTGAACATGCCATTAATGATTGTGAACATGCCATCCATGATTGTGAACATGTCATCAATGATTGTGAACATGCCATCAATGATTGTGAACATGCCATCCATGATTGTGAACATGCCATTAATGATTGTGAACATGCCATCAATGATTGTGAACATGTCATTAATGATTGTGAACATGTCATTGATTGTGAACATGCCATCAATGATTGTGAACATGCCATCCATGATTGTGAACATGCCATTAATGATTGTAAACATGCCATCCATGATTGTGAACATGCCATCAATGATTGTGAACATGTCATCAATGATTGTGAACATGCCATCAATGATTGTGAACATGCCATTAATGATTGTGAACATGTCATCAATGATTGTGAACATGTCATCCATGATTGCGATCATGCCATCCATGATTGTGAACAGGCCATCAATGACTGTGAACATGCCATTAATGATTGTGAACATGCCATCAATGATTGTGATCATGTCATCAATGATTGTGAACATGTCATTAATGATTGTGAACATGCCATCAATGACTGAACATGCCATTAATGATTGTGAACAGGCCATCAATGATTGTGATCATGTCATCAATGATTGTGAACATGTCATTAATGATTGTGAACATGCCATCAATGATTGTGAACGTGCCATCAATGATTGTGAACATGCCATCAATGGTTGTGAACATGTCATCCATGATTGTGATCATGCCATCAATGATTGTGAACATGCCTCCCATGATTGTGAACATGTCATCAATGATTGTAAACATGCCATCAATGATTTTGAACATGCCATTAATAATTGTGAACAAGTCATCCATGATTGTGAACATGCCATCTATGATTGTGAACATGCCATCCATGATTGTGAACATTTCATCCATGATTGTGAACATGCCATCAATTATTGTGAACATGCCATCCATGATTGTGAGCATGTCATCCATGATTGTGAACATGCCATCAATGATTGTGAACATATCATCTATGATTGTGAACATGCCATCAATGATTGTGAACATGCCATCCATGATTGTGAACATATCATCCATGATTGTGAACATGCCATCAATGATTGTGAAGATGTCATCCATGATTGTGAACATGCCATCCATGATTGTGAACATGTCATCCATGATTCTGAACATGCCATCAATGATTGTGAACATGTCATCCATGATTGTGAACATGCCATCAATGATTGTGAACATGCCATCCATGATTGTGAACATGTCATCCATGATTGTGAACATGCCATCAATGATTGTGAACATGCCATCCATGATTGTGAACATGTCATCCATGATTGTGAACATGCCATCAATGATTGTGAACATGCCATGAATGATTGTGAACATGCCTTCAATGATTGTGAACATGCCATCAAAGATTGTGAACATGGCATCAATGATTTTGAACATGCATCAATGATTATGAACATGCCATCAATGATTGTGAACATGCCATTAATGATTGTGAACATGCCATCAATGAGTGTGAACATATCATTAATGATTGTGAACATGTAATTAATGATTGTGAACATGCCATCTATGATTGTGAACATGCCATCTATGATTGTGAACATGCCATCAATTATTGTGAACATGCCATCCATGATTGTGAACATGCCATTAATGATTGTGAACATGCCATCCATGATTGTGAACATGTCATCAATGATTGTGAACATGCCATCAATGATTGTGAACTTGCCATTAATGATTATGAACATGCCATCCATGATTGTGAACACGTCATCAATGATTGTGAACATGCCATCCATGATTGTAAACATGCCATTAATGATTGTGAACATGCCATCCATGATTGTGAACATGTCATCAATGATTGTGAACATGTCATCAATGATTGTGAACATGTCATCCATGATTGTGAACATGCCATTAATGATTGTGAACATGCCATCAATGATTGTGAACATGTCATTAATGATTGTGAACATGTCATTAATGATTGTGAACATGCCATCCATGATTGTGAACATGTCATCCATGATTGTGAACATGCCATTAATGATTGTGAACATGCCATCCATGATTGTGAACATGTCATCAATGATTGTGAAGATGTCATCCATGATTGTGAACATGCCATCCATGATTGTGAAGATGTCATCCATGATTGTGAACATGCCATCCATGATTGTGAACATGCCATCCATGATTCTGAACATGTCATCCATGATTGTGAACATGTCATCCATGATTGTGAAGATGTCATCAATGATTGTGAACATACCATCCATGATTGTGAAGATGTCATCCATGATTGTGAACATGCCATCCATGATTGTGAACATGCCATCCATGATTCTGAACATGTCATCCATGATTGTGAACATGTCATCCATGATTGTGAACATGCCATCAATGATTGTGAACATGCCATCCATGATTGTGAACATGCCATCCATGATTGTGAACATGCCATCAATGATTGTGAACATGCCATCCATGATTGTGAACATGTCATCTATGATTGTGAACATGCCATCAATGATTGTGAACATGACATGAATGATTGTGAACATGCCTTCAATGATTGTGAACATGCCATCAAAGATTGTGAACATGCCATCAAAGATTGTGAACATGGCATCAATGATTTTGAACATGTCATCAATGAGTGTGAACATGTCATCCATGAGTGTGAACATATCATTAATGATTGTGAACATGCCATTAATGATTGTGAACATGCCATCAATGATTGTGAACATGTCATCCATGATTGTGAACATGTCATCCATGATTGTGAACATGCCATTAATGATTGTGAACATGCCATCCATGATTGTGAACATGTCATCAATGATTGTGAACATGCCATCAATGATTGTGAACATGCCATTAATGATTGTGAACATGCCATCCATGATTGTGAACACGCCATCCATGATTGTAAACATGCCATTAATGATTGTGAACATGCCATCCATGATTGTGAACATGTCATCAATGATTGTGAACATGCCATTAATGATTGTGAACATGCCATCCATGATTGTGAACATGTCATCAATGATTGTGAACATGCCATCAATGATTGTGAACATGCCATCCATGATTGTGAACATGCCATTAATGATTGTGAACATGCCATCAATGATTGTGAACATGTCATTAATGATTGTGAACATGTCATTGATTGTGAACATGCCATCAATGATTGTGAACATGCCATCCATGATTGTGAACATGCCATTAATGATTGTAAACATGCCATCCATGATTGTGAACATGCCATCAATGATTGTGAACATGTCATCAATGATTGTGAACATGCCATCAATGATTGTGAACATGCCATTAATGATTGTGAACATGTCATCAATGATTGTGAACATGTCATCCATGATTGCGATCATGCCATCCATGATTGTGAACAGGCCATCAATGACTGTGAACATGCCATTAATGATTGTGAACATGCCATCAATGATTGTGATCATGTCATCAATGATTGTGAACATGTCATTAATGATTGTGAACATGCCATCAATGACTGAACATGCCATTAATGATTGTGAACAGGCCATCAATGATTGTGATCATGTCATCAATGATTGTGAACATGTCATTAATGATTGTGAACATGCCATCAATGATTGTGAACGTGCCATCAATGATTGTGAACATGCCATCAATGGTTGTGAACATGTCATCCATGATTGTGATCATGCCATCAATGATTGTGAACATGCCTCCCATGATTGTGAACATGTCATCAATGATTGTAAACATGCCATCAATGATTTTGAACATGCCATTAATAATTGTGAACAAGTCATCCATGATTGTGAACATGCCATCTATGATTGTGAACATGCCATCCATGATTGTGAACATTTCATCCATGATTGTGAACATGCCATCAATTATTGTGAACAGGCCATCCATGATTGTGAGCATGTCATCCATGATTGTGAACATGCCATCAATGATTGTGAACATATCATCTATGATTGTGAACATGCCATCAATGATTGTGAACATGCCATCCATGATTGTGAACATGTCATCCATGATTGTGAACATGCCATCAATGATTGTGAAGATGTCATCCATGATTGTGAACATGCCATCCATGATTGTGAACATGTCATCCATGATTCTGAACATGCCATCAATGATTGTGAACATGTCATCCATGATTGTGAACATGCCATCAATGATTGTGAACATGCCATCCATGATTGTGAACATGCCATCAATGATTGTGAACATGCCATCCATGATTGTGAACATGTCATCCATGATTTTGAACATGCCATCAATGATTGTGAACATGCCATGAATGATTGTGAACATGCCTTCAATGATTGTGAACATGCCATCAAAGATTGTGAACATGGCATCAATGATTTTGAACATGCATCAATGATTATGAACATGCCATCAATGATTGTGAACATGCCATTAATGATTGTGAACATGCCATTAATGAGTGTGAACATATCATTAATGATTGTGAACATGTCATTAATGATTGTGAACATGCCATCTATGATTGTGAACATGCCATCTATGATTGTGAACATGCCATCAATTATTGTGAACATGCCATCCATGATTGTGAACATGCCATTAATGATTGTGAACATGCCATCCATGATTGTGAACATGTCATCAATGATTGTGAACATGCCATCAATGATTGTGAACTTGCCATTAATGATTGTGAACATGCCATCCATGATTGTGAACACGTCATCAATGATTGTGAACATGCCATCCATGATTGTAAACATGCCATTAATGATTGTGAACATGCCATCCATGATTGTGAACATGTCATCAATGATTGTGAACATGTCATCAATGATTGTGAACATGTCATCCATGATTGTGAACATGCCATTAATGATTGTGAACATGCCATCAATGATTGTGAACATGTCATTAATGATTGTGAACATGTCATTAATGATTGTGAACATGCCATCCATGATTGTGAACATGTCATCAATGATTGTGAACATGCCATCCATGATTGTGAACATGTCATCAATGATTGTGAACATGTCATCAATGATTGTGAACATGTCATCCATGATTGTGAACATGCCATTAATGATTGTGAACATGCCATCAATGATTGTGAACATGTCATTAATGATTGTGAACATGTCATTAATGATTGTGAACATGCCATCAATGATTGTGAACATGCCATCCATGATTGTGAACATGCCATTAATGATTGTAAACATGCCATCCATGATTGTGAACATGCCATCAATGATTGTGAACATGTCATCAATGATTGTGAACATGCCATCAATGATTGTGAACATGCCATTAATGATTGTGAACATGTCATCAATGATTGTGAACATGTCATCCATGATTGCGATCATGCCATCCATGGTTGTGAACATGCCATCAATGACTGTGAACATGCCATTAATGATTGTGAACATGCAATCAATGATTGTGATCATGTCATCAATGATTGTGAACATGTCATCCATGATTGTGAACATGCCATCAATGATTGTGAACATGCCATCAATGATTGTGAACATGCCATCAATGATTGTGAACATGTCATCCATGATTGTGATCATGCCATCAATAATTGTGAACATGCCTCCCATGATTGTGAACATGTCATCAATGATTGTGAACATGCCATCAATGATTGTGAACATACCATTAATGATTGTGAACATGTCATCCATGATTGTGAACATGTCATCCATGATTGTGAACATGTCATCCATGATTGTGAACATGCCATCCATGATTGTGAACATGCCATTCATGATTTAAAGATCGCCCTAGGGCTGCCCAAACGAAATGACACGTCGGACCAAATTTGGCCACTCTTGGCGTCCCTGATCTAGAGATTTAAGGCTTGAAGGTAAAAGAAAAAGAAAAAGAAAGAAAAATATGACTTACTTTTCAAACTTTTATGCCTGATTTCCTATCAGGCCCACAGGACCTTGAACATGTTCTCAACTTGAGGAGAGCTCTAAGGCTTCAAAAAGCTACATTAAATATAAAACTAGTGCAGCCCTGAGTTTGGACACCCCTGGTCCAGATAGTCCTTGCATTCCTCTCCAGCCCGCAGAGTAAGACAGGCCAGCAGGGGGCGGGGCTTCAGTATGGGGGAACGTCAACGAGTCCAGTTAAGCGCCCATTTCCTTTTTAGGCCGCTCCGGTCCGTTGCAGGGTGACATTCCGGGTCAGCGAGAAGGGGAAATTAATTCCAGGCTAACGTCAGGCTGACAGCAGCCCCAGGGGGTCCGAGGTGGGCGGCAGGCCAAACGCTGGAGTCACCACGCAAAGGCTAACAGTCAGAAGACATCAGAGCAGGCGGACAGTCGAGTGGAAGTCACACTTTTCCCTTCTTCTCAACACACACACAAACTATTGTTGTTGTTTACACAAACAATGCAGCAACGATACCACGGCGCCTTGTTAGCGTGTGGAAAGTACAATTTAGGGAGCTGTACACTTTCCTGAAATGGATGAGATGATGAAGATACAGACAAGAAGTTAGGTCACCTTCTTCTTCTTCACTTCTTTGCCACTTCAAACATAGCCACAGCTTGACCCTGGAACGGATCATACCAGTGCTTGCTTCTTGGTGGGAGCTCCACAGCGCCACCAGGGGGCCGGGTCGAGGGAACTAATGAGGGCCATGAAGATGAAAAGAAAGACTGGGCTGACGGACTTTAGCTAAGATGATGTGTAGTCCTGACAGGCTTTCTTTTCAATAAACTTCTTCACGTTCTTTAGGTGGGACAACAGGACATGAGGAGCAGGAGGGAGTGTGGGCCAAGCGGGGGTGGGGGTTTGTGTGTGTGTGTGTGTGTGTGTGTGTGTGTGTGTGTGTGTTGTAAAAGTCTTGGAGTTTGTCAGCACACTTCCTGTCTGCTGGCCGACTCTCACGCTGCACAGCTTTCATACTCCTCACATGTGAACACGTGCACTGAAGACACAGCAACACCCGTTCAGCAAAGTAAGTCAACCACAAGTCTCGGCCTCTCGCACGACTAACTTGTCCGTAGCAACACCCGCTCAGCAAGGTAAGTCAACCACAAGTCTCGGCCTCTCGCACGACTAACTTGTCCGTAGCAACACCCGTTCAGCAAGGTAAGTCAACCACAAGTCTCCGCCTCTCGCACGACTAACTTGTCCGTAGCAACACCCGCTCAGCAAAGTAAGTCAACCACAAGTCTCGGCCTCTCGCACGACTAACTTGTCCGTAGCAACACCCGCTCAGCAAGGTAAGTCAACCACAAGTCTCCGCCTCTCGCACGACTAACTTGTCCGTAGCAACACCCGTTCAGCAAGGTAAGTCAACCACAAGTCTCGGCCTCTCGCACGACTAACTTGTCCGTAGCAACACCCGCTCAGCAAAGTAAGTCAACCACAAGTCTCGGCCTCTCGCACGACTAACTTGTCCGTAGCAACACCCGCTCAGCAAAGTAAGTCAACCACAAGTCTCGGCCTCTCGCACGACTAACTTGTCCGTAGCAACACCCGCTCAGCAAGGTAAGTCAACCACAAGTCTCGGCCTCTCGCACGACTAACTTGTCCGTAGCAACACCCGCTCAGCAAAGTAAGTCAACCACAAGTCTCGGCCTCTCGCACGACTAACTTGTCCGTAGCAACACCCGCTCAGCAAGGTAAGTCAACCACAAGTCTCGGCCTCTCGCACGACTAACTTGTCCGTAGCAACACCCGTTCAGCAAGGTAAGTCAACCACAAGTCTCGGCCTCTCGCACGACTAACTTGTCCGTAGCAACACCCGCTCAGCAAAGTAAGTCAACCACAAGTCTCGGCCTCTCGCACGACTAACTTGTCCGTAGCAACACCCGCTCAGCAAGGTAAGTCAACCACAAGTCTCGGCCTCTCGCACGACTAACTTGTCCGTAGCAACACCCGCTCAGCAAGGTAAGTCAACCACAAGTCTCGGCCTCTCGCACGACTAACTTGTCCGTAGCAACACCCGCTCAGCAAAGTAAGTCAACCACAAGTCTCGGCCTCTCGCACGACTAACTTGTCCGTAGCAACACCCGTTCAGCAAAGTAAGTCAACCACAAGTCTCGGCCTCTCGCACGACTAACTTGTCCGTAGCAACACCCGTTCAGCAAGGTAAGTCAACCACAAGTCTCGGCCTCTCGCACGACTAACTTGTCCGTAGCAACACCCGCTCAGCAAAGTAAGTCAACAACAAGTCTCGGCCTCTCGCACGACTAACTTGTCCGTAGCAACACCCGCTCAGCAAGGTAAGTCAACCACAAGTCTCGGCCTCTCGCACGACTAACTTGTCCGTAGCAACACCCGCTCAGCAAGGTAAGTCAACAACAAGTCTCGGCCTCTCGCACGACTAACTTGTCCGTAGCAACACCCGCTCAGCAAGGTAAGTCAACCACAAGTCTCGGCCTCTCGCACGACTAACTTGTCCGTAGCAACACCCGCTCAGCAAAGTAAGTCAACCACAAGTCTCGGCCTCTCGCACGACTAACTTGTCCGTAGCAACACCCGCTCAGCAAGGTAAGTCAACCACAAGTCTCGGCCTCTCGCACGACTAACTTGTCCGTAGCAACACCCGCTCAGCAAAGTAAGTCAACCACAAGTCTCGGCCTCTCGCACGACTAACTTGTCCGTAGCAACACCCGCTCAGCAAGGTAAGTCAACCACAAGTCTCGGCCTCTCGCACGACTAACTTGTCCGTAGCAACACCCGTTCAGCAAGGTAAGTCAACCACAAGTCTCGGCCTCTCGCACGACTAACTTGTCCGTAGCAACACCCGCTCAGCAAAGTAAGTCAACCACAAGTCTCGGCCTCTCGCACGACTAACTTGTCGGTAGCAACACCCGCTCAGCAAGGTAAGTCAACCACAAGTCTCGGCCTCTCGCACGACTAACTTGTCCGTAGCAACACCCGTTCAGCAAGGTAAGTCAACCACAAGTCTCGGCCTCTCGCACGACTAACTTGTCCGTAGCAACACCCGTTCAGCAAGGTAAGTCAACCACAAGTCTCGGCCTCTCGCACAACTAACTTGTCCGTAGCAACACCCGCTCAGCAAAGTAAGTCAACCACAAGTCTCGGCCTCTCGCACGACTAACTTGTCCGTAGCAACACCCGCTCAGCAAAGTAAGTCAACCACAAGTCTCGGCCTCTCGCACGACTAACTTGTCCGTAGCAACACCCGCTCAGCAAGGTAAGTCAACCACAAGTCTCGGCCTCTCGCACGACTAACTTGTCCGTAGCAACACCCGCTCAGCAAGGTAAGTCAACCACAAGTCTCGGCCTCTCGCACGACTAACTTGTCCGTAGCAACACCCGCTCAGCAAGGTAAGTCAACCACAAGTCTCGGCCTCTCGCACGACTAACTTGTCCGTAGCAACACCCGCTCAGCAAAGTAAGTCAACCACAAGTCTCGGCCTCTCGCACGACTAACTTGTCCGTAGCAACACCCGCTCAGCAAGGTAAGTCAACCACAAGTCTCGGCCTCTCGCACGACTAACTTGTCCGTAGCAACACCCGCTCAGCAAAGTAAGTCAACCACAAGTCTCGGCCTCTCGCACGACTAACTTGTCCGTAGCAACACCCGCTCAGCAAGGTAAGTCAACCACAAGTCTCGGCCTCTCGCACGACTAACTTGTCCGTAGCAACACCCGCTCAGCAAAGTAAGTCAACCACAAGTCTCGGCCTCTCGCACGACTAACTTGTCCGTAGCAACACCCGCTCAGCAAAGTAAGTCAACCACAAGTCTCGGCCTTGTGACTTCAGAGTTTTCTGAAGATATTTGTAGGATTTAGAGTCAGTTAATCCGGTGAAAGTCATTAGCATAAGCAATAGTGACATCAAATCTGCTTGACAGGAAGTTTTCCCATCCACATTCAACATGGCCGCCGTTTGCGCCCTCTTCTTGCTGGCGGCGGCGCTCGCTGTGGGCGGTGAGACGCTGGTGGTGGTCAATGTGGGCATGGAGGTGGCGAGAGGGAGATCTGCCTTCCTCACCAAAGAACAGCTGACCATCAGTGCGGAGGCTGACGCCCACTGCAAGGTGGAGGTGGTCCTCAACGAGCCCGTCATGCAGCGAGTGGGCCGCCTCACGCCGCAGGTTAGGACACACCCACTTTAACCTCTGACCTGATGCATCAGCACAGGCTCAACGATTTTGTTGACAGGTGTTTGACTGCGACTTCCTGCCCCACCAAATCAAGTACCAACACCACGGGAGTCCTCTACTGGACCAGGACTCTGTCCTACTCCGGGTCTACAGGTTGGTTGCCGTCCCAACTCCAGTTGTGTTCTGTCTGTAGTCCTGAATACAGTTCTGTTCTTTGTCTCTAATACTGAATCCAGTCCTGTTATTGGTCTGTAGTCCCTAGTCCACTCTGTTTTTGTCCCCTGGTTAATAAGTTCAATTATGTTCTCTGTCTCTAGTTCTGAATCAGGAACTATTCTTTATTCTTGTCTTAAGTACATTCCTTTTATTTCTAGTCCTGCGTCAAATATATTTCTTAGTTGAGTCCAAGATCCAAACGAAATCTTGAATTAACAACAGTCCACCGATACATTCTGCCCTGAATGACTGGACCAGTAGAATTGGTCCACTTCTAAGTCCAAGTCCAGTTTGATAAAGTCCTTGGATGATGTTGTCTCCGTGGAGGTTCTCATCTTCAGAGACATTGGTGGAGACGGTGGTTCTTCCAGTGCGAGTGGTGGATTCTGGTTCCAGTCTTGCGGACTTGGGTAGTACTGGATTGGTGGTTCCTGACTTCTACGCGCTGTCCAACCCCATTGACCGCTCAGTGCTCAACATAAAACCCAGAGACGACGCAGTGTGCACAGTCCGACTGGTTACATCAGGCGCCGGCGTGCTGGCAATGGGTCATCTAGTGAGGGAGGACGACGCCTCTCAGAGGAAAGGTGCATGACTACAGGGCCAACCTGTGCTTGGTTCTGGTACCAGGCGTCAGTGTACCCTGGTAGATATCAACTTTTGTCACTTTCTATCGCCATGCAGGTCGGGACGTGGCGGCGCTCTGCCCGGGAAACAAAGCCTGCAAGGGTGGCACCAAGGAGGTCCGCTCCCTGAAAACCAGCTGCCAGGACTTCCTGACCTCAGGCCTTAAGTATCAACACCTCAGTCCGCCATCCCCTGACGTAGACTATGTCGCCATCAGTGTGGAGCTGAGGGAGCAGGCTACCAGGGCACTGCTGGAGGTACATGTCACCTGACCCCTGGATTACATCTTTTCAAAATTGAGTTCAAAACATGCTAACATGCTGGTGTCAAATACATACAAACAGAGACTATTAGGCTCTTGCCTTTCTATTTACTCGTTGTGCGCTTCCTAGTCACGTGACCGCCACAGTCCAATCAGCTGTAGTTGTATGCCGGTAGCAGGAAGTGACTGGTATGCTCTTGCTCTGTTTACTCTTTGGGAGCTCGGTGCACTCTCCCTTGTCACGTGACCGCCGCGGTCCAATCGGTGGTGCTTATGAGCCGCAAGCAGGAAGTAGCCAGGGGACAGGACGGGATGGGAAGATCGATCGTATTTCTGCTTGAGGTAGCTTTTAAATATCGGTTTCACCTGAAATATTGTGCTGACGGATTTTAAACTACATGCCTATTTTGTAACTTTATACAACTGACTTCCAGCGCCGGGTTTCTTTGTCTTTAAGCTGAGTTTGACTGTAGAAGCTGAGTTGGTGAGTCCATATTGATGACAATAGCACTTGAAGCATTCATCTTTCTTCTTTCTGGAATATTCTCAATCCTCCATATAAAAGGTGTATGACTTCAACTAATGATCACATTTGTGTATTGAATGTACTTTTATGTGTGTTTGGATCATAAGCACATTTAGTGCACTGACTGCTTTGTGTTGCTCATAATTATGCTGCTAAGGGTTATTTCAGCATTTTATTGCATATTGGGATTCTGATATGTTTATTGATTTATATTGTACAATATGGAGGAAAGAACTAGAAATTATTGAATATTTATTATGAATAGTAATAATACATTGAACAATATATCATGAGTACTGGATAATGCAAATAGTTAAAGAAGATTATTTGTGTAGACATGGATTTATAAGAATAGTCCTGGCTTACACAGGCCAGGCTTCTCTTTTTGATGGCCAGCTAAGGAAAAGAATCACCTAGTCCAAGGATCAAGTTTGGAAGATTCCAGCCAGGAAGCTGAGCACAACCTGCTCTGTCTGGGCTGGTAGGAGACTCTCCAGTCAACACTTTAAAATTGTCACTTTACCTGCAGCACATGGACTGTACTGCCATCCTTTTTCCCCCAAGAACAACTATCTGAACTGACATTTAAACAACATCCAGAGACACTGAATAGTTCAATGCAATTGTGTATATGTTTATAGTACTTGTGTTGTGTCTTCAATTACCTTTCATGTTGAATGGCCATTCAACTCATTGTGTGTGTATATCTGCTGTCCATCATTGTGTGTATATATCTGCTGTCCATCATTGTGTGTATATATCTGCTGTCCATCATTGTGTGTATATATCTGCTGTCCATCATTGTGTGTATATATCTGCTGTCCATCATTGTGTGTGTATATCTGCTGTCCATCATTGTGTGTATATATCTGCTGTCCATCATTGTGTGTATATATCTGCTGTCCATCATTGTGTGTATATATCTGCTGTCCATCATTGTGTGTATATATCTGCTGTCCATCATTGTGTGTATATATCTGCTGTCCATCATTGTGTGTATATATCTGCTGTCCATCATTGTGTGTATATATCTGCTGTCCATCATTGTGTGTATATATCTGCTGTCCATCATTGTGTGTATATATCTGCTGTCCATCATTGTGTGTATATCTGCTGTCCATCATTGTGTGTGTATATCTGCTGTCCATCATTGTGTGTATATATCTGCTGTCCATCATTGTGTGTGTATATCTGCTGTCCATCATTGTGTGTGTATATCTGCTGTCCATCATTGTGTGTATATATCTGCTGTCCATCATTGTGTGTATATATCTGCTGTCCATCATTGTGTGTATATATCTGCTGTCCATCATTGTGTGTATATATCTGCTGTCCATCATTGTGTGTATATATCTGCTGTCCATCATTGTGTGTATATATCTGCTGTCCATCATTGTGTGTATATATCTGCTGTCCATCATTGTGTGTATATATCTGCTGTCCATCATTGTGTGTATATATCTGCTGTCCATCATTGTGTGTATATATCTGCTGTCCATCATTGTGTGTATATATCTGCTGTCCATCATTGTGTGTATATATCTGCTGTCCATCATTGTGTGTATATATCTGCTGTCCATCACTAATTCTCTAATACACGGTGTCAACCAAACTACAATTCAAGCTCTGTCTCTCTCTAGGAGTTGAAAGTAGTCTTCTGTTCCTAGGCCATAACACCCCATAAATAATAGATTGCATTGATTTGTAGCACGTATAGGTTACACTAGCTAATCTCTGAAAATGCTACCATAGCCTAATGTTAGCAGTGTAAAGGAGCAAAGAAGTGTCACGTTAATCAACTCTGATTCATGCAACCTCCAAAAGTCCACTGAAGAATCAAAGAGCTGCCGGAATGTGAGGAGTTGTGATATTTGGTTGGCAGGCAAGAGGCGTCGCTTCCCCTCACTTTTCTCGCTAAACAACTAAAGAGATTTAGCATCCAAATATTCTACACTTGCTCACCGTGTCTCTTTGCGACGTGTTGCATGATCATCACTGTCGTTCACACCCTGCCAGACACCAGACTAAAACTTTCTTTTGTATGCTTTTCAAGACGGAGACGCTGTGGCTACCGATTGTGATCCGTGGAGCCATGCCCAACCAGCTGCCTCAGGCCTCCTTCATGGCCTCCTTCATCCTGGAGGTGGACCAGTTCATCCTCACCCCGTTCACTACGGACGCCCTGGATGCCGAAGACCACGAGACGCCTAAAGACCAGCTGGTGTTCAATGTGACCGTCCCGCCGCCGGAAGGCTACATCACTCACCTGGACGACCACACCAAACCCATCGGGTCCTTTACATGGTTGGACCTGCAGGACATGAAGGTGGCCTACCAGCCGCCAAACAGCAGCCGAGTGCAACGCAACAACATGGAGGTACAGAGTGGTCTCCCATCTAAACATCTGCAAAAGTTATTTTCGGTTGGACCGGACCCAACGTGCTAATGCTGGCCGACCTCGGCCAAAATCTTAGTAGCTTAACCAAAAACCAAACAGCCAGTCCAGAAGTCCAAAAGTAGATTAAAGCAGAGATGCCACCTTGGCAAACAAAACCAGTCTTTTGAATGTTAAGTGAGCGGTGAGAACCAATTCTCAGATGCAAGTCTTTTGTTTGACACCTGATTGCTGAACGGACTAGAAGGGTAGTACAATCTGGTACTGGTTTTATTGCACATTTCTTAATTATTTGTGTATTTCTTTTGTATTGATAGAAAAAAAGGTATTTTTCTGCAATTAGAAGATATAATAGAAGAGTGATGTCACTCAAATCAGGTGATATGACCCCAATCTAGGGAGAGTTTCAAATGAAAACACAACAAAAATAAAATCATAATCAGTATTTTAGAATAATTAGAGAACCAGAATAATATGATACAATATTCTGAATATTATGTTATCTTATAACTGCCATCAGTAATTGTTTTATTGATCAAAAGTAATAGTAATTCATTACGATTTTTATTTAGAACGTTTCTTAATTGATTCAAAAAATCAGGAATGGATAAAAAAAAAAATATATATATATATATATATATATATATACATATATACTAATATTAATTTATTCATTTTCAATCTGTCCTGTCCAGCCACTCAGACAAATCATATAGTAGATGTAGATGATCTATATCTGCTCTACACATGTACTTTACACACCATATAGTAGATGTAGATGATCTATATCTGCTCTACACATGTACTTTACACACCATATAGTAGATGTAGATAATCTATATCTGCTCTACATGTACTTTACACACCATATAGTAGATGTAGATGATCTATATCTGCTGTACATGTACTTTACACACCATATAGTAGATGTAGATGATCTATATCTGCTGTACATGTACTTTACACACCATATAGTAGATGTAGATGATCTATATCTGCTGTACATGTACTTTACACACCATATAGTAGATGTAGATGATCTATATCTGCTGTACATGTACTTTACACACCATATAGTGGATGTAGATGATCTATATCCGCTGTACACATTTACTTTAGAGAAGAGAAGTGTTGGATACTTCTCTTGCTGCCTTATTTCTATTTGCCTTCATTAAATGCTCGGGAAGCATTTTAAGGAGGAATGTGGTTAATCATAGCACTAGCATTCAATGTTATTAAAAATGTATAGATTTTGAATGATATACTTGAATTTGAATCAAATGGTTATACCCAAGAACTAAAGTTGACAGTTTGATTGATAAGACACGTGTATTAGCCTCAGTTAAAGCAGGGCAAGAAAGTCTTGCTAAATGCTTCAAATGTGTTTTACTGCACCTCATTAGCTGGTTAGCACAGTATCTGATAGCAAGTCAGTGTGCTAGCCCGTCACCAAGCCACATAGAAGAACTAAGATCTTAAGAATTTACAACGATCCAAATACCACGTGCTAAACGACTTGTGCAAACTATCACATTGTGTGTACTATTAGTGCCAAAAATATGGCCCGGAATAGGTTTTGTGCGGCCCGCGGGCAGAGGTGGGTAGAGTAGCTAGAAATTGTACTCAAGTAAGAATGCTGTTACTTTAGAGATGTATTACTCAAGTAAAAGTAAGGAGTAGTCACCCAAATATTTACTTGAGTAAAAGTAAAAAGTATGTTGTGAAAAAACTACTCAAGTACTGAGTAACTGATGAGTAACCTGATTACGGCAACAAATAATGCACAAAAACATAAAAATAGCAATAAGCAAATTCAGAGCCAGGAATATCTCTTAAGCAACTAAAACAATAATATATATTAAATAATAGTACATTAAAATACTAATTTAAAAAATGGCACATTGAGCCAGAATAACTTAACAGCACCATAGCCTCAGTAGGCATTCATTGATTGATTGATTAAAACTTGTATTAGTAGATTGCACAGTACAGTACATATTCCGTACAATTGACAACTAAATGGTAACACCCCAATAAGACCGAGGAGAGCTGATTGGTCAACACTCACACTGATTAATTATTCATGTTCCTATTCCCAGCCAGGAATTACCGATGGTACACTTACCAACTTTAGCCTCAGGAGGAGCTAACCCCCGAAATTACCCTTAGACTTTTGGACTATAGACTATTTGTTATTATTATTAACCATACTTACCTTTTTAACTATACGTTAATTAAGCAGCTACCACTTAGCTTTACTTTGTGTGGGGGAGGTGATGCACCCCCACACTTTCTGGCGTTCCCTCTCTTTGGCTTGGCAAGCCGATGGACCTGACTGGGATTGAACCCAGGACCCTTTGATTGGGAGCTAGCTGTTTAACCATTCAGCTATTCTTGGTCGTCTTAAGGACAGATTTCGGGCCCCAATGACATATTCAATTGATAACCTGTCTCAGTAAACTATGATACAAAACAATAGCTTTCCTAGTTACGCATCAACTTGCCTGGGATTTGAACCCAGTGCCCTTTGATTGGGAGTTAGGAGCCTTAACCGTTCAGCTATCCCTGGTCTTCTTTGGACAAGATTTCGGGCCCCAATGACATATTTAATCACAAACCTGTCTCAGTGAGCTATAATATAAAACATTTACTCTTGCTGCTGGAGTTTTCATAGTTAACAGTGAACCTGGCAGGGATTTGATCCTTGCACTCTTTGATTGGGAGTTAGCTACTGTAACCATTCAGCTATCCTTGGATATCTTAAGGATAGATTTCGGGCCCCAATGACATATTCAATTGATAACCTGTCTCAGTAAACTATGATAGAAAACAACAGCTTTCCTAGTTACCAATCAATTTGCCTTGGTTTTGAACCCAGTGCCCTTTGATTGGGAGTTAGCAGCTTTAACCATTCAGCTATCCTTGGTCTTCTTTAAATAAGATTTCGGGCCCCAATGACATATTTAGTCGCGAACCTGTCTCAGTGAACTATAATATAAAACATTTAGTCTTGCTGCCGGAGTTCTCATAGTTACCAGTGAACCTGGCAGGGATTTGATCCTTGTACTCTTGGATTGTGAGCTAGCTACTGTAACCACTCAGCTATCCTTAGTCCTCTTAGAAGAAGATTTTGGTCCCCAATGACATATTGGGCACCTGTCTCACTACTGAAAAAGAAACACTGAGTCCTCACTGAGATTTGAACCCAGTTCCCCTTGCTTGATGGTCAACAGTGTTAACCACTCAGCTGTCCTGGGTCTTATTAGGCTGTGAATTCGGGGCCCTAATGACAAATGACAAATGACAAATGACAAATGACAAATGACAAATGTAATCAAGGACTTCTTTCTCTCTCATTTGACCAAAACTAATGGAGAGGAAGTACTAGCAGACATTCCATGCAGTGTAGACCGACATAAATCCCACCCAGAGTTAAATTGCTCTCACTACTGATGTTTGGACAAGTGTAGCCTACCTTGGCAATACATGCCACTACGTTGGAGACTCGAATGTGAAGTCAATCCCCCTTACCACCATGCCACTAGAGGAAAGACATTCAGCATCCAACATTGCAGAATGGTTGGAATAGGTAGTAGCCAGCTTTGAAATTCCCACAAGCAAAATGATTGCTATTGTGCAGGACAATGGTGCACTTTATAAAAAAAACAAAAACATTTTTGTAACACTCGCCTTGTTTTATTTGGCAAGTGGAAAGGACATGGTGCCAGTATGCTGTTTTTTTAAATAAAGTATTGGAAATGTTAGAAATGTAGTTTGTCTCTTTTATCCGATTATCAATCGATTAATCGAAGTAATAATCCACAGATTAATCGATTATCAAATTAATTGTTAGTTGCTGCCCCAATATATATATATATATATGTGTATATATATATATATACACATATATATATATATATATATATATATATATATATATATATATATATATATATATATATATATATACATATATATATATATATATATATATATATGCCTCGGGATGAGTTTGCTACGTATAAAAAATGTGCTGGAATTTTTTAATGAAAGAAACTGCTGTTCTAAATGTGTCCACTAGATGTCGCAATAACAATTATTTGTCTTTGTAGATGATGCAACATATGTAAACAAAAATAAATGAGCGAACTACATAAATAACATCTTGTAATTTGATTATGATATTATTTTTGTATCTTGATAGATTGAAAATGAACACAATGAGTTGACTGATGAACATTATCATATAGTTTATTCAGAAAGTATAAATAAGCACAAATAAAGATAGAATATTATTAGCCACAACATGTGAGTGTAAATAAACAACAACATTATGATTTGTACATTTTCACAATGTGTGTGTTGTATTTTTAAAGAAAGAAAACCATCTGAAGTTGTCTTTATTTTGAACTTATGCTACCCTCATTTTAGCAGTCCGGCCCGCTTGGGGGTACATTTGCCTCCGTGTGGCCCCCCAGTCCTAAAATGACTTTGACAGCCCTGCATTAGTCCAAATATGTTGACACGCACACAGACAAAACGTTCTCTGTCTCTCTATTGTTTGTCTTTACCGTGCGTTCATCTCCTTTCTCACAGCCATTGATGCCTAACTGTGCCAGTTTGCACAAACATTCCACACATGCTAAATGAAGATGCAAAACGGTGGCTGCAGAACAGTTTGAAACCTGATAAATCATGAGTTCTATACCCTCCTATTATTGGTAATCAGCAAACATGACCACAGAGCTGATAAATAGATGACGCACAGGTTTTCTAATACATATGAAGGTGTCTCACCTGTGTCCCGTTACAGGTGGAGTTCCGGGCCTTGGATGGTTACTACGCATCCAGCCCAGCCATGGTGGTCCACGTCTCCATCAGGGTGGCGGAGACAAAGGCACCCCGAGTGTCGTGGAACACGGGTACCATATGTGCAGACATCATCACAGAAGACAAGAAGTAGGATCATTGATGGTGACGCTGCCTGTGGCCGCTCAGGTCTTGACCTACTGGAGGGTCAGGCCCGACCAATCACGTGGGAGCAGCTGCAGATCGTGGACCACGACAACATCCATGCGGTCTTCCTGGTGGCCGTGGACGGACCTCTTCATGGACGTCTCAGCGTGAGAGGTCAGAAGATTTTGTTTTTAGATGAGATGAACTTCTTTCTGCGGACGTGACCTGGAGGCTGCCAGGCGGCCATTTGCAAAGGCAGAAGGGTGTGGAGTTGAAATGCTTCTACAGGAGTCTCCATGTTGACATGTAGTATTATTCTGAAAGAAGGGTGTGGAGTTGAAATGCTTCTACAGGAGTCTCCATGTTGACAAGTAGTATTATTCTGAAAGAAGGGTGTGGAGTTGAAATGCTTCTACATGAGTCTCCATGTTGACATGTAGTATTATTCTGAAAGAAGGGTGTGGAGTTGAAATGCTTCTACAGGAGTCTCCATGTTGACAAGTAGTATTATTCTGAAAGAAGGGTGTGGAGTTGAAATGCTTCTACATGAGTCTCCATGTTGACAAGTAGTATTATTCTGAAAGAAGGGTGTGGAGTTGAAATGCTTCTACAGGAGTCTCCATGTTGACAAGTAGTATTATTCTGAAAGAAGGGTGTGGAGTTGAAATGCTTCTACAGGAGTCTCCATGTTGACATGTGGTATTATTCTGAAAGAAGGGTGTGGAGTTGAAATGCTTCTACAGGAGTCTCCATGTTGACAAGTAGTATTATTCTGAAAGAAGGGTGTGGAGTTGAAATGCTTCTACAGGAGTCTCCATGTTGACATGTAGTATTATTCTGAAAGAAGGGTGTGGAGTTGAAATGCTTCTACAGGAGTCTCCATGTTGACATGTGGTATTATTCTGAAAGGTCAACAAAAAACTTTGATTCCAACTTTTGTCATCCTCTTCATCGTGCCTGTGAGGAACGCCGCGTCCCACCGGGGTTGACCCCTGTGGGGGCGAGGACGAGGCAGCGCGGGGACTGGTCCAACGCCTTCAGCCAAATGGATGTGTGCCTGTCGCCCCTCCCATCCCCCACGGCCCTCCGTGGGCCGGGTGCCCAACGCCACCTTTGGGCCCAATTATCAACGTCTCTCCGTCACTTGGACCGTCGCTAATGAGTTTGGGGCTGGCGACTGCTCGTCTCTCAAGCTGTCACGTGACCTTGGCCTTCTGTCTCCCTGGCATGCGCACGCACGCAGGAAGACAACTCCCCTTCCTGGCACGCGGGCGGCCACCGGGACGGACGCCATGTTTTGGTGTCGACAGCAGCGCGGGCCTTCAGGCGCCAAGAGAAGCGTGTTACTTCCAGGCAGCGATAGCGCACGTGTCGCAGTCGGTAATTGAATCAAAGTGCGAAAAGCAGACGCCACAACAACACATGGTCATGTGACGCCGCGCTGTTAGCGTTAGCATGTTGCAAGGAAGGCCAGCCAGCGAAGGAGCGCCACCTACTTCTTATTCCAACTGCATCAAAACAAGGACGGGATCACGTACGACAAATATTTAGCTGAACACCGTCTGATGATGATGACATCACAACGGTAAACCTTGAAGGAGTTTGTTTCAATAAAATTCAATACTTAGTTATCCGTTAGGAACTTCGTGTGCGAAGCGGCGTCAATTTGCGGCCAAAGAAAAAAGATGCTGGATGCAGAGGAAACAAGGCGCTCATTTTTCATACACGCATCTTTTTGTCTGCAGGTGGGAAGGCTTTCATGTTCCGAGTGCAGGACCTGAGGGAGGGCGTGGTGGTCTACCACCACTCAGACAGTGACACCACCCGTGACCACATCGTGTTTCGCATCAGCGACGGACGCCACAGCATCCGCCACAAGTTCCCCATCAACATACTCCACAAAGATGACTCTCCACCCTTCCTGGTCAACAACGTGGCCTTGGAAGTCCAGGAAGGTGGCGCTGTGCGACTGCAGGAGACCACACTGTTGGCCTCGGACCTGGACTCCAGTGATGACTACATCCTCTACCAGATAACCGCCCCTCCTCGGGCGGGGCAGCTGGTCAGAAAGACCTCCCCTCAGGAGCCAGGTGAGGGGGCGGGGCCTGTTGGCGGCATAAAACCGTGCTATTCAATTGGCGGCCCGGGGGACAGATCTGGCCCAGGAATGACACCATACCACCAAATCATACCCCATTTCAATTCAAAACTTGTGGGACAAACATTTTTGCAGAAAATTCCTGAAGAAACCCTAAAGTGCTACAGAAGTTGGAGCACTGTGAAGACATTGGCAGACGCTTCAATCTAGCTAGCAAACACAACACAGGGCTTTACAAGTCAGGAGCTCCTCAAGGCACCTCTTTAAGTCCTCCTTTTATTCGGAATGTGATTTATGTAACTAAATTGTTGCTGTAGTTTGTTTATTTCGGATGCAGTCATTTGTTCAATTCCTTTAGTTAGTGGTGTTCCTCAAGGTTCTATTTTAGGTCCTCTCTTTTTCATCTTCTTAAAACCTGATGTCATGGAGATGATCTTTGAGTAGCTTTTTTGCAAAGGTCCTTAAAAACAGCAAGACGCTCCTGGAGCTGATGAAAGAATAGACCAAAAAATACAAAATTAGCCGAATAGGGAAGGGAGACGTCTGGCCACCTGGTCCTTAGCTTTCCGGAAACGTGGCCCCCAAAACAATTGAGTGGAATATTCCTGGCATAGTTGGAAGAAAACAGGCTAATGCTGATTTGTCCTTACAGGACTTCCTGTGGACAGATTCCTTCAGCGAAATGTGCTCCTGGGTCAGATCTACTACCAGCACTCAGGAGAAGAACACTTTGAAGACTCCTTCGACTTCATACTGTCAGACATCCAGGAGCCACCAAACCTCTCGCATGCCTACGTGAGTCCGACCCCTGCCAGCGGGCCGCTCGCTTCCTTCCTCCCAGCATGCTTGGCTCACAGTTCTGCTGGTTCCCAGACGACGGTTGTGAACGTTTTCCCTGTGGAGGACCAGTTGCCCGTGGAAGTTTCAGGAAGCAGCCGTCGACTGACAGTGAAAGAGACGGAGGTAGTTTACATCACGCGGTCCCACCTGCACTTCAGCCACACGGAACACCCCGACACGGACCTGACTTACGTCATCACTCGGCCCTGCTTTAGCCCGCTGCATCCTGGGTAACGCCTGCTGATGTCAGCCATGCTGCTGACACTAACTCTGATTCATGTTACTAACATAGCGCTGATCTTTTATCCATTTGCAGCTTGATGGACGCCGGGCGTCTCTTTTACACGGACAGCGGCACCCCAATGAGGCGCGACCCTACTGCGCCAGTATTGATGTCTTTCACACAGGTTTAGAGCAACGAGTTCATTGTTTGATTCCCTGAAGAGGCATGCAGACATAAAGTGTCCCCTTTGCCATCCCAGCATGCAGTGGACCACATGAAGGTGGCGTTCATGCCGCCAGTGGAGGACATCGGTCCACAGTCTCTGTTGGTCCAGTTCACCTTCTCCGTCAGTGACCATCATGGCGGCACCGTCTCCGGCCTGCATTTCAACATCACCATCATCCCCGTGGACGACCAGGCGCCAGAGGTCAGAGATCGCCAGGCACTTCTTCATGTTCTCATTTAGGTGCTGAGCCTCCAGCTGGGGGATGAGCCTGGTTACAAACACTTTGCTCCCCCGCTGTTCAGTTTTCCCTGGGGAAAAGCTTTGCACTGCACATGTAAACGCGTGAAATCAACCGTTCGGGCCCCAACTTGTGTGCGGATAAAGCGTCTGGACTGCTGGGGGAGGCCTGTCCACAACCCTTTAATCCCGCACGTATACACCCGAGAACTATTTACTCTGACGTCAGACGGAACGTCACCAGGTTTACGGCGCTACCTCGAGTGACACTTCAAAAGCAAAGGGGGGGGGGGACATGAGAATACAAACAAACAGCACGGCGACCTAAAGTCAGCATGACTGGTGTGACTAGGAGACTACGGTCTGCCTTAGCGTTCTGAAAGAACTTACAAACCCCGTTTCCATATGAGTTGGGAAATTGTGTTAGATGTAAATATAAACAGAATACAATGATTTGCAAATCCTTTTCAAGCCATATTCAGTTGAATATGCTACAAAGACAACATATTTCATGTTCAAACTCATAAACTTTATTTGTTGTTGTTGCAAATAATCATTAACTTTAGAATTTGATGCAAGCAACACGTGACAAAGAAGTTGGGAAAGGTGGCAATAAATACTGATAAAGTTGAGAAATGCTCATCAAACACTTATTTGGAACATCCCACAGGTGTGCAGGCTAATTGGGAACAGGTGGGTGCCATGATTGGCTATAAAAACAGCTTCCATGAAATGCTAAGTAATTCACAAACAAGGATGGGGTGAGGGTCACCACTTTGTAAGCAAATTGTCAAACAGTTTTAGAACAACATTTCTCAACCAGCTATTGCAAGGAAATTAGGGATTTTACCATCTATGGTCCGTAAAATCATCAAAAGGTTCAGAGAATCTGGAGAAATCACTGCACGTAAGCGATGATATTATGGACCTTTGAGCCCTCAGGCGATACTGCATCAAAATCCGACATCAGTGTGTAAAGGTTATCACCACATGGGCTCAGGAACACTTCAGAAAACCACTGTCAGTAATTACAGTTGGTCCCTACATCTGTAAGTGCAAGTTAAAACTCTACTATGCAAAGCAAAACCCATTTATCAACAACACTACCTGAAACGCCGCCGGCTTCGCTGGGCCTGAGCTCATCTGAGATGGACTGATGCAAAGTGGAAAAGTGTTCTGTGGTCTGACGAGTCCACATTTCAAATTATATTTGGAAACAGAGGATGTGGTGTCCTCCCGAACAAAGAGGAAAATAACCATCTGGATTGTTGTAGGCACAAAGTGTAAAAGCCAGCATGTGTGATGGTATGGGGGTGTATTAGTGAACAAGACATGGGTAACTTACACATGTGTGATGGTATGGGGGTGTATTAGTGCCCAAGACATGGGTAACTTACACATGTGTGATGGTATGGGGGTGTATTAGTGAACAAGGCATGGGTAACTTACACATGTGTGATGGTATGGGGGTGTATTAGTGAACAAGACATGTTTAACTTACACATGTGTGATGGTATGGGGGTGTATTAGTGAACAAGACATGGGTAACTTACACATGTGTGATGGTATGGGGGTGTATTAGTGCCCAAGGCATGGGTAACTTACACATGTGTGATGGTATGGGGGTGTATTAGTGCCCAAGGCATGGGTAACTTACACATGTGTGATGGTATGGGGGTGTATTAGTGCCCAAGGCATGGGTAACTTACACATGTGTGATGGTATGGGGGTGTATTAGTGCCCAAGACATGGGTAACTTACACATGTGTGATGGTATGGGGGTGTATTAGTGAACAAGACATGGGTAACTTACACATGTGTGATGGTATGGGGGTGTATTAGTGAACAAGACATGGGTAACTTACACATGTGTGATGGTATGGGGGTGTATTAGTGAACAAGACATGGGTAACTTACACATGTGTGATGGTATGGGGGTGTATTAGTGCCCAAGGCATGGGTAACTTACACATGTGTGATGGTATGGGGGTGTATTAGTGCCCAAGGCATGGGTAACTTACACATGTGTGATGGTATGGGGGTGTATTAGTGCCCAAGGCATGGGTAACTTACACATGTGTGATGGTATGGGGGTGTATTAGTGCCCAAGACATGGGTAACTTACACATGTGTGATGGTATGGTGGTGCATTAGTGGCCAAGGCATGGGTAACTTACACATGTGTGATGGTATGGGGGTGTATTAGTGCCCAAGGCATGGGTAACTTACACATGTGTGATGGTATGGGGGTGTATTAGTGAACAAGACATGACTAACTTACACATGTGTGATGGTATGGGGGTGTATTATTGCCCAAGACATGGGTAACTTACACATGTGTGATGGTATGGGGGTGTATTAGTGCCCAAGGCATGGGTAACTTACACATGTGTGATGGTATGGGGGTGTATTAGTGAACAAGACATGACTAACTTACACATGTGTGATGGTATGGGGGTGTATTAGTGGCCAAGACATGACTAACTTACACATGTGTGATGGTATGGGGGTGTATTAGTGCCCAAGACATGACTAACTTACACATGTGTGATGGTATGGGGGTGTATTAGTGAACAAGACATGACTAACTTACACATGTGTGATGGTATGGGGGTGTATTAGTGAACAAGACATGGGTAACTTACACATGTGTGATGGTATGGGGGTGTATTAGTGCCCAAGACATGGGTAACTTACACATGTGTGATGGTATGGGGGTGTATTAGTGCCCAAGGCATGGGTAACTTACACATGTGTGATGGTATGGGGGTGTATTAGTGCCCAAGACATGGGTAACTTACACATGTGTGATGGTATGGTGGTGCATTAGTGGCCAAGGCATGGGTAACTTACACATGTGTGATGGTATGGGGGTGTATTAGTGCCCAAGGCATGGGTAACTTACACATGTGTGATGGTATGGGGGTGTATTAGTGAACAAGACATGACTAACTTACACATGTGTGATGGTATGGGGGTGTATTATTGCCCAAGACATGGGTAACTTACACATGTGTGATGGTATGGGGGTGTATTAGTGCCCAAGGCATGGGTAACTTACACATGTGTGATGGTATGGGGGTGTATTAGTGAACAAGACATGACTAACTTACACATGTGTGATGGTATGGGGGTGTATTAGTGGCCAAGACATGACTAACTTACACATGTGTGATGGTATGGGGGTGTATTAGTGCCCAAGACATGACTAACTTACACATGTGTGATGGTATGGGGGTGTATTAGTGAACAAGACATGACTAACTTACACATGTGTGATGGTATGGGGGTGTATTAGTGAACAAGACATGGGTAACTTACACATGTGTGATGGTATGGGGGTGTATTAGTGAACAAGACATGGGTAACTTACACATGTGTGATGGTATGGGGGTGTATTAGTGAACAAGACATGGGTAACTTACACATGTGTGATGGTATGGGGGTGTATTAGTGCCCAAGACATGGGTTAGTTACACATGTGTGATGGTATGGGGGTGTATTAGTGAACAAGACATGACTAACTTACACATGTGTGATGGTATGGGGGTGTATTAGTGCCCAAGACATGGGTTAGTTACACATGTGTGATGGTATGGGGGTGTATTAGTGAACAAGACATGGGTAACTTACACATGTGTGATGGTATGGGGGTGTATTAGTGCCCAAGGCATGGGTAACTTACACATGTGTGATGGTATGGGGGTGTATTAGTGAACAAGACATGACTAACTTACACATGTGTGATGGTATGGGGGTGTATTAGTGGCCAAGACATGACTAACTTACACATGTGTGATGGTATGGGGGTGTATTAGTGCCCAAGACATGACTAACTTACACATGTGTGATGGTATGGGGGTGTATTAGTGAACAAGACATGACTAACTTACACATGTGTGATGGTATGGGGGTGTATTAGTGAACAAGACATGGGTAACTTACACATGTGTGATGGTATGGGGGTGTATTAGTGAACAAGACATGGGTAACTTACACATGTGTGATGGTATGGGGGTGTATTAGTGAACAAGACATGGGTAACTTACACATGTGTGATGGTATGGGGGTGTATTAGTGCCCAAGACATGGGTTAGTTACACATGTGTGATGGTATGGGGGTGTATTAGTGAACAAGACATGACTAACTTACACATGTGTGATGGTATGGGGGTGTATTAGTGCCCAAGACATGGGTTAGTTACACATGTGTGATGGTATGGGGGTGTATTAGTGAACAAGACATGGGTAACTTACACATGTGTGATGGTATGGGGGTGTATTAGTGCCCAAGACATGGGTAACTTACACATGTGTGATGGTATGGGGGTGTATTAGTGCCCAAGACATGACTAACTTACACATGTGTGATGGTATGGGGGTGTATTAGTGAACAAGACATGACTAACTTACACATGTGTGATGGTATGGGGGTGTATTAGTGAACAAGATATGACTAACTTACACATGTGTGATGGTATGGGGGTGTATTAGTGAACAAAACATGGGTAACTTACACATGTGTGATGGTATGGGGGTGTATTAGTGAACAAGACATGACTAACTTACACATGTGTGATGGTATGGGGGTGTATTAGTGAACAAGACATGACTAACTTACACATGTGTGATGGTATGGGGGTGTATTAGTGAACAAGACATGACTAACTTACACATGTGTGATGGTATGGGGGTGTATTAGTGCCCAAGACATGGGTAACTTACACATGTGTGATGGTATGGGGGTGTATTAGTGCCCAAGACATGGGTAACTTACACATGTGTGATGGTATGGGGGTGTATTAGTGAACAAGACATGGGTAACTTACACATGTGTGATGGTATGGGGGTGTATTAGTGAACAAGACATGGGTAACTTACACATGTGTGATGGTATGGGGGTGTATTAGTGAACAAGACATGGGTAACTTACACATGTGTGATGGTATGGGGGTGTATTAGTGCCCAAGACATGGGTTAGTTACACATGTGTGATGGTATGGGGGTGTATTAGTGAACAAGACATGACTAACTTACACATGTGTGATGGTATGGGGGTGTATTAGTGCCCAAGACATGGGTTAGTTACACATGTGTGATGGTATGGGGGTGTATTAGTGAACAAGACATGGGTAACTTACACATGTGTGATGGTATGGGGGTGTATTAGTGCCCAAGACATGGGTAACTTACACATGTGTGATGGTATGGGGGTGTATTAGTGCCCAAGACATGACTAACTTACACATGTGTGATGGTATGGGGGTGTATTAGTGAACAAGACATGACTAACTTACACATGTGTGATGGTATGGGGGTGTATTAGTGAACAAGACATGGGTAACTTACACATGTGTGATGGTATGGGGGTGTATTAGTGCCCAAGACATGGGTAACTTACACATGTGTGATGGTATGGGGGTGTATTAGTGCCCAAGACATGACTAACTTACACATGTGTGATGGTATGGGGGTGTATTAGTGAACAAGACATGACTAACTTACACATGTGTGATGGTATGGGGGTGTATTAGTGAACAAGATATGACTAACTTACACATGTGTGATGGTATGGGGGTGTATTAGTGAACAAGACATGGGTAACTTACACATGTGTGATGGTATGGGGGTGTATTAGTGAACAAGACATGACTAACTTACACATGTGTGATGGTATGGGGGTGTATTAGTGAACAAGACATGACTAACTTACACATGTGTGATGGTATGGGGGTGTATTAGTGAACAAGACATGACTAACTTACACATGTGTGATGGTATGGGGGTGTATTAGTGCCCAAGACATGACTAACTTACACATGTGTGATGGTATGGGGGTGTATTAGTGCCCAAGACATGGGTAACTTACACATGTGTGATGGTATGGGGGTGTATTAGTGGCCAAGACATGGGTAACTTACACATGTGTGATGGTATGGGGGTGTATTAGTGCCCAAGACATGGGTAACTTACACATGTGTGATGGTATGGGGGTGTATTAGTGCCCAAGACATGGGTAACTTACACATGTGTGATGGTATGGGGGTGTATTAGTGCCCAAGGCATGGGTAACTTACACATGTGTGATGGTATGGGGGTGTATTAGTGCCCAAGACATGGGTAACTTACACATGTGTGATGGTATGGGGGTGTATTAGTGCCCAAGGCATGGGTAACTTACACATGTGTGATGGTATGGGGGTGTATTAGTGCCCAAGACATGGGTAACTTACACATGTGTGATGGTATGGGGGTGTATTAGTGCCCAAGGCATGGGTAACTTACACATGTGTGATGGTATGGGGGTGTATTAGTGCCCAAGACATGGGTAACTTACACATGTGTGATGGTATGGGGGTGTATTAGTGAACAAGGCATGGGTAACTTACACATGTGTGATGGTATGGGGGTGTATTAGTGAACAAGACATGGGTAACTTACACATGTGTGATGGTATGGGGGTGTATTAGTGCCCAAGACATGACTAACTTACACATGTGTGATGGTATGGGGGTGTATTAGTGAACAAGACATGACTAACTTACACATGTGTGATGGTATGGGGGTGTATTAGTGGCCAAGACATGGGTAACTTACACATGTGTGATGGTATGGGGGTGTATTAGTGGCCAAGACATGGGTAACTTACACATGTGTGATGGTATGGGGGTGTATTAGTGGCCAAGACATGGGTAACTTACACATGTGTGATGGTATGGGGGTGTATTAGTGCCCAAGACATGGGTAACTTACACATGTGTGATGGTATGGGGGTGTATTAGTGCCCAAGGCATGGGTAACTTACACATGTGTGATGGTATGGGGGTGCATTAGTGCCCAAGGCATGGGTAACTTACACATCTGTGAAGGCACCATTAATGCTGAAAGGTCCATACAGCTTTTAGAGCAACATAAGTTGTCATCCAAGCAACGTTATCGTGGACGCCCCTGCTTATTTCAGCAAGACAAGTGTTACAATAGCATGGCTTCATAGTAAAAGAGTTTGGGTACTTTCCTGGCCCGCCTGCAGTCCAGACCTGTCTCCCATGGAAAATGTGTGGCGCATTATGAAGCGTAAAATAGGACAGCGGAGACCCCGGACTGTTGAAGGACTGAAGCTCTACATAAAACAAGAATGGGAAAGAATTCCACTTTCAAAGCTTCAACAATTAGTTTCCTCAGTTCCCAAATGTTTATTGAGTGTTGTTAAAAGAAAAGGTGATGTAACACAGTGGTGAACATGCCCTTTCCCAACTACTTTGGCACATGTTGCAGCCATGAAATTCTGAGTTTATTAATTGCAAAAAAAAATAATGTTAATGAGTTTGAACATCAAATATGTTGTCTTTGTAGCATATTCAACTGAATATGGGTTGAAAAGGATTTGCAAATCATTGTATTCTGTTTATATTTACATCTAACACCATTTCCCAACTCATATGGAAACGGGGTTTGTAACACGATGGCTCGTAAAGATGGAAGAAAGCACCGGAAGGGTGACATTTATAAAAAAGTGTGTGAAGACATGCTGGCTGTGTTGGGAGATGACACACCACAAGGCTGAAAAACACAACACCGGCGGCTGGAATCCTGACGGTTTTGTCCATTACCACCTAATGGGTCAATTATTGGGGCGTAGACCGCTGACCTTGGGGGGTGGTGGCGAGTCAAGTGGAGTGGTGGGGAGTCACGTGGAGTGGTGGGGAGTCGAGTGGTGGGGGGTCAAGCGGAGTGGTGGGGAGTCAAGCGGAGTGGTGGGGAGTCAAGCGGAGTGGTGGGGAGTCACGTGGAGAGGTGGGGAGTCAAGTGGAGAGGTGGGGAGTCAAGCGGAGTGGTGGGGAGTCAGGCGGAGTGGTGGGGAGTCAAGCGGAGTGGTGGGGGATCAAGCGGAGTGGTGGGGAGTCAGGCGGAGTGGTGGGGAGTCAAGCGGAGTGGTGGGGAGTCAAGCGGAGTGGTGGGGAGTCAGGCGGAGTGGTGGGGAGTCAGGCGGAGTGGTGGGGAGTCAAGCGGAGTGGTGGGGAGTCAAGCGGAGTGGTGGGGGATCAAGCGGAGTGGTGGGGAGTCAGGCGGAGTGGTGGGGAGTCAAGCGGAGTGGTGGGGAGTCAGGCGGAGTGGTGGGGAGTCAAGCGGAGTGGTGGGGAGTCAAGCGGAGTGGTGGGGGATCAAGCGGAGTGGTGGGGAGTCAGGCGGAGTGGTGGGGAGTCAAGCGGAGTGGTGGGGGATCAAGCGGAGTGGTGGGGAGTCAGGCGGAGTGGTGGGGAGTCAGGCGGAGTGGTGGGGAGTCAAGCGGAGTGGTGGGGAGTCAAGCGGAGTGGTGGGGGATCAAGCGGAGTGGTGGGGAGTCAAGCGGAGTGGTGGGGAGTCAAGCGGAGTGGTGGGGGATCAAGCGGAGTGGTGGGGAGTCAGGCGGAGTGGTGGGGAGTCAAGCGGAGTGGTGGGGAGTCAAGCGGAGTGGTGGGGAGTCAGGCGGAGTGGTGGGGAGTCAGGCGGAGTGGTGGGGAGTCAAGCGGAGTGGTGGGGAGTCAAGCGGAGTGGTGGGGAGTCACGTTGTTGACGACGACCCCGGTAAGTATGACTAACAAAACGGTTGTCTGCTAGTGACCCGACTTGTCATGGCAACGGCAGACGCTAGTTCTCGCAGCGCACGTCAACACCGAGAACCTAACAATTGGAAAACTGAACAGCAGGGGAGCAAAAAGGTTTGGGAGTGGCCGTGTAACCGCAGTCACTGTCAGGCCTTCACCAACCTGCTGCGGGTGGAGGAAGGGGGCGGGGCCTTCTTGACAGAGGAGCACCTCCTGATCCGGGACCGGGACAGCCTGGAGGAGGGGTTAAGGGTGGAGCTTGGAGGTGAAGCTCGCCACGGTCACCTGGAGCTGCGGGGTGGAACACTGCGTCAGGGCGAGTGGTTCACACTGAGCGACCTGCGACGTCTCACTGTCAGGTCGGCGTCCTGCGCCAAGACCATGTCCTGTTTGGTTCTGATGAGGTCTGCTTTGACGCAGGTACATTCACGATGACTCCGAGACCACCGAGGATGACATCGCTCTGCGGGTGACGGACGGTGTCAACTCGGCTGAAGTTGTAATGCTCATCCAGGTGAGGCCCAGTCGGCCAGACCGGGGATGTCCTGGTGGCACAGAAGAAGTCTTTTCATGGCAACCATGGCAAGCCCTCAATACGTCTCTGCTCCTTCAGGTGCTGCCCGTGAACGACGAGCCCCCCCAATTGGGCGGAGGTCTGCGAGGCGAGCTCAGCTGCCAAGAAGGGGGGCGTGTCCAAGTGACGGCGGACTACCTGTCAGCCACGGACCGGGACAGCGAGGACGCCAGGCTGACCTACATGCTGGCGCGGCGTCCTGCCCGGGGGGAGCTGCAGCGGGCGGGCCAGCCGGCAGACAAGTTCTCCCAGCAGGACCTGCTGCAGGGTCAGGTCTACTACCTGCACACAGGTGATGCATCATGGGAAACCTCAGCCAGGGACCCGTTGCCACTTTCTCTCTTTGCGTGCAGGCGGAGAGATCGGACCACGGGCTGAGTCCGACACCCTCACGCTCATCATCTCTGACGGCCATGCTGGCGGGATGGAGGGCTGTTGCCGTGGCGATGCCCCGCCCGTCCCGCTCCACGGCTCACTTCCTGTGTACGACCTCAACATCACTTTACTTCCTGTTAACAACAAAGTACCTGCCGTCATTCTAGGTGAGTTTGTTGCCACCTCGGCTCAGTCCTTTCTTAAATAGTCCTCCGTGTGTGTGTGTGTGTGACTTTGGGAACATGCCTTCTCTTTTCTTAAATAGTCGTGTGTGTGTGTGACTTTGGGAACATGTCTTCTCTTTTCTTAAATAGTCGTGTGTGTGTGTGTGACTTTGGGAACATGTCTTCTCTTTTCTTAAATAGTCTCTTGGCTTCACTGGGACAAGGAAAAACTGCTGTCTTGTTTCCTTTCATGTTGACAGGACTACATTGTTATGCAGAGGTGTACTTACAACAATTTTCTCAGATCAAGATGGCGCTCTTATCAGAGACAGGAAGTCTACATTTTATAGTTTTCTTCCACTTTACATTTAACTCTCTGCGATGAGGTGGCGACTTGTCCACGATGTACACCGCCTTCTGCACAATTGTAGCTAAAAGGTTCCAGCACCCCCCGTGACCCTGAAGGCAATAAGCAGTAGAAAATGGATGGATGGATGGGCATTTAACTCTGTGGACACAATGGGGACACTTACTGGGTGTAAATTGTGACAAAAGAGGCATTTACTTAGTATTCTGAAGTTACCTTCACACATAACACATTGTGTGTGTTTGTGTGTGTTTGTGAGCACGGTGTGTTTGGCACTGCCAGGTGTCATCAGTGTGTGGAAAGCGTTGCTGCATTAAATGGGTTGTACTTGTATAGCGCTTTTCTACCTTCAAGGTACTCAAAGCGCTTTGACACTACTTCCACATTCACACACTGATGGAGGGAGCTGCCATGCAAGGCGCTAACCAGCACCCATCAGGAGCAAGGGTGAAGTGTCTTGCTCAGGACACAACGGACGTGACGAGGTTGGTACTAGGTGGGGATTGAACCAGGGACCCTCGGGTTGCGCACGGCCACTCTCCCACTGCGCCACGCCGCATTAAGTTGATTGTCAACACTGACAGCAGGTTGTGTTGTGTTGTGTTGTGTTGTGTTGTGTTGTGGGGAGTATGAGCATTCTCGCTGGTGTCGGAGCCAAGAAGAGTGATTGTAGGAGGTCTTTGTTCATCAATGTATACCATGTGTGTGTGTGTGTGTGTGCGTGTGTGTTTGTGTGTGTGTGTGTGTGCGTGTGTGTTTGTGTGTGTGTGTGTGTGTGTGTGTGTGTATGTGTGTGAGTATCTCATAGCAACACACATCTCTTTAGCCATTTTGTCTATCATTTGTCTGAAGTCAATCAAAATCCAGTGGAACGTCTGCGGTGGAATATTTGTTCTTATTTGGCATAATTGTTTCCTCCCCAACAAATATTGTAAGTATAAATATTCTGCTCCAATATCCAACTTATATACAGTGGTGGTCAAAAGTGTACGTACACTTGGAAAGAAGATGATGTCATGGCTGTCTTGACTTTCCAATCATTTCTTATATGTTTGTGATGTAGTGATTGGAGCACATACTTATTTACCTGTGATGTAGTGATTGGAGCACATACTTGTTGCTCACACAAAACATTCATGAAGTTTGCTTCTTTTATGAATTTATTATGTCTCTACTGAAAATGTCAGCAATCAAAAGTGTACATACAGCAATGTTCATATGTGCTGACATGTGACCTTGGCAAGTTTACCTGCAATAAGGTGCTTTTGGTCGCCATCCACAAGCTTCTGCTTACATTTTTCACCACTAAATTCCTGCACTTCAGCTAAATGTGTTGCTTTTCTGACATTGACTTGTTTCTTCACCGTTGTCCACACTTTTAATTCAGGAATTTGGGAAGGCCATTCTAAAACTTTCATTCTAGCCCGATTCAGCCATTCCTTTACCACTTTTGAGGTGTGTTTGGGGTCATTGTCCTGTTGGAACACCCAACTGCGCCCAAGACCCAACCTCCCCCCTGAGGATTTTAGCTTGTCCTGAATAATTTGGAGCTAATCCTCCTTTTTCATTGTCCCATTTAAAGCAGCAGTTCCATTGGCAGCAAAACAGGCCCAGAGCATAATACTACCACCACCATGCTTGACTGTAGGCATGGTGTTCCTAAGCCTCACCTTTTCTCCTCCAAACATATTGCTGGGTATTGTGGCCAAACAGCTCACTTTTTGTTTCATCTGACATCACATGGACAAAGAGAAGACCTTCTGGAGGAAAGTTCTGAGGTGAGCAACAAGTCGGTGCTCCAATCACTACATCACAAAAAAATAAGAGTTGTAGAAATGATTGAAAAGTCAAGACCGTCATGACATCATGTTCTTCACAAGTGTATGTAAACTTTTGACCATAACTATAAGTGCAGGGGTTCTCTTAATCTAATTGATTGTGGTGGCACGCAACAGCAAATTATTAATTATTGTTTTTTTTTTTACATTAAAAAACTAAGTAAGCGTCCAGAAAAAGACAAACAATGTCTGACGCTCTTTTTATGTCTTATTGCCAATCTTCTGCTAACAACCGACCCAATTCCAACAGCTATGTCTCCGTGTTTCACTCCTGGACACACAACCACACTTTCTCATTCTCCGCCGACACGGTGTGTTCACAGACCATGGGAGAAAATGAACATCATAACAGGAACATACACTTAGACACCAGCAGGTGGTCACAGCATGACTCCATATTCACAATAGTGACAAAAGTATTTGGCCACCTGCCTTGACTCACATATGAAGTTGAAGTGCCATCCCATTCCTAACACATAGGGTTCAATATGACCTTTTGCAGCTATTACAGCTTCAACTCTTCCGGGAAGGCTGTCCACAAGGTTGCAGAGTGTGTTTATAGCAATTTTCCACCATTCTTCTAAAAGTGCGCTGGTGAGGTCACACAATGATGTTGGTGGAGAAGGCCTGGCTCTCAGTCTCATCCCAAAGGTCAGGACTCTGCGCAGGCCAGTCAAGTTCATCCACACCAGACTCTGCCATCCATGTTCAAGTTCAAGCTGCTGTTTATTGTCCATACTTAACATGTACAAGACATATAAGAACTGAAATTACATTTTCGGCACAGTCCCAGTAAGAGCAGAAAGATATTACAGGGAGAAAAGAAGAGGACAGCCAACAGATCACCCACTTGTGGCGCTTCTTAGAAAAGGTGGAAAACAGGTGATATTGGGGACTGGGGGAAGAGTACAAAAATATCAGTCAAAGGCTGGACACCTGGGAAGGGGTCCAGACTGAGGCCAATGGAAACAACCTCGTTTACCATAGCACACACAAACATGTTACATATAATTACAAATAGAGGGGGGGTGAGTTGGAGCCATGGAGGCCGGCTGTCGCTAAAAAGCGCTACTCAGCCGTCCATCACCCTGAAGGGATCAAGCTGTGGTGAAGGCATGGGGGGGGGGGGGGTGTAGTGATGTTGTGTCTATAGGCCTGGAGCCGTTCTGCACGCAATGCAACCAAAGTTTGACTCCCAGGTGTTGTTGAGGAGGGAGGGAGGTCAGGAGACAGTAACCAGCAGGGACCAGCTGGCGGTTACAAGCTTAAATACACCTGGGTGGAGATTTGTTGCAGGTGTGCCTTGCTGGGAACTAATTGACTGAAGAAAACCCCACCATGAAAGAGAAGGCAGGGAAATAACAAAACACAACACATTGCAGAACAGCCCTCATGAATGATGGTATATTTTCTCTGTTTCTCCCACAGCGGACTCCATGTTGGTGGTGGACGAGGGCTCCTTCGCTTGTCTGAATAAGGGCGTCCTGGGGGCCACGGACCCGGACAGCCCCCCCGAACAGCTGACTTTTCACCTGGACACCAAGCCTCTTCACGGCTTCCTGGAGAACACGCTGCCAACTCCTGGCTCTGAGAAGAGCAATGCTGGGATCCCTGTAGGTGAGTCTCTCTGCGAGTGGGGACACTGTGGACAGGAAGAAACTGGGGGGACATTAGGGGACAGTGCGGCATTCAGGGGCCATGCCACCCAATCCAACTTAAAGGAACCCTTTTATGCACACCAACTTTTCTTAGCTGTCGCTGCCTGTATTTAGGGTTCTGCATAAGTCCAGAACATTTGAAATCAAACTGTGGAGGCATTGCAGAGATATTTATAAAACAATCTTGCTTTCCTTCATACTTCCTCTAAACGAGCCCTTTGGAATGTTCCCATTTATACGTTTTTCCCCAAGTGCGACGTCAGCTGATTATCCAAAGTGCTTTGTGCGAGTCCGCCATTGTGGTCCACACTGCAGTCAACAAGCTGCTTCTTTTTCTCTATCCTCTTGTTGTGGGGCAGACAGACTCGTACATGCACATGCATCCTCCGCTGATGCCATTTCTAGTACAAAGTAGCCTAAACTTCCAATTTAGGCTCCCTTTACAATGCAGGCCAAAGTGGCCCAAATTGGATTTTTTTCGATATCTGATTTTTTTCAGCTGACTCTTTCACCTGCAATTATACTTACCAACCCACCCCATTTTTTCGGGAGACTCCTGAATTTCAGTGCCCCTCCTGAAAATCTCCCGGGGTAACCATTCTCCTGAATTTCTCCCGGACAATATTGGGGGCTTGCCTTCAGCGTCCCCTACAACTTGTCGTCGCGTCCGCTTTTCCTCCATTCAAACAGCGCAATACATGCGGCTTTTTCACACACATAAGTGAATGCAAAGCATACTTGGTCAACAGCCATACAGGTCACACCGAGGGTGCCCGTATAAACAAGTTTAACACTGTTACAAATATGCACCACACTGTGAACCCACACCAGACAAGAATGACAAACACATTTCGGGAGAACTTCTGCACCGTAACACAACACAACAAATACCCAGAACCCCTTTGCAGCTCTAACTTCTCTGGGACGCCACAGTATACACCCCCTCTACCACCAAACCCCACCCCCCTCCCATCTCCCGAATTCGTAGGACTCAAGGTTGGCAAGTATGCCTGCAAGTAAATAGTGATCTTTATCAGACTCCAGTGAGAAGGTGCACAGGCCCCAATGTTGCATGCACATGTTCCCAAAACATCAAGAAACGGGTAAACAAAACCGAGCTTTCCTAAAGCGCCTTATTGACGTGACTTCCTTGCTTAGCCGTCAGTCAGGAGCTGTCATGATGAGAGTGTTGCATCATCCAAGCATTCACTGAATATGACTCTGTGCTGGCCACACAATTGTCTTTCCTGGCATGTCCCATGCCATCCAAAAGGAGCTGATCTCTGCTCCTTCAGCCACTGTTTCTGATGAGATCAAGGATGAAATGCAGGCTGCTCCCTTGTCTGCATGGCGGCTGGATGAAACAACTGCTACAGCTTGCCATGCTCAGCTCTCTGTATTGTTGGCATCGTGGATGGGGCAGCTCAAATTCAAGAGCACTTTATTGGAGGAGCCAGATGTGGTGGTTCAGGCATCTGGTCAGGATGCCACCCGAACGCCTCCCTAGGGAGGTGTTTAGGGCACGTCCAACTGGTAGGAGACCACGGGGAAGACCCAGGACACGTTGGGAAGACTATGTCTCCCGGCTGGCCTGAGAACGCCTCGGGATCCCCCAGGAAGAGTTGGATGAAGTGGCTGGGGAGAGGGAAGTCTGGGCTTCCCTGCTTAGGCTGCTCCCCCCGTGACCCGACCGCGGATAAGTGGAAGATGATGGATGGATTTATTGGATATGTTGATGTTTCTGGGGTAAGAGATGCTCAGTCTGCAGGGTGCCCACCTATGATGGGGCTGCTGTCATGGCTACAGCTCTCAAAGGTTTGCAGACCAAAGTTAAAGCAACAGCCCCCAGTGCAATGTTTGTGCATTGCTATGCACACGGACTCAACCTGCTTCTGGCCATCCAGCTTCCTCCACTTATCCGAGGTTGGGTCGCGGGGTCAGCAGCCGAAGCAGGGACACCCAGACTTCCCTCTCTCCAGCCACTTCGTCTAGCTCTTCCCGGGGGATCCCGAGGCGTTCCCAGGCCAGCCGGGAGACATAGTCTTCCCAACGTGTCCTGGGTCTTCCCCGTGGCCTCCTACCGGTCGGACATGCCCGAAACACCTCCCTAGGGAGGCGTTCGTTGACCAGATGCCTGAACCACCTCATCTGGCTCCTCTCCATGTGGAGGAGCAGCAGATTTACTTTGAGTTCCTCCCGGATGGCAGAGCTTCTCACCCTATCTCTAAGGGAGAGCCCCGCCACGGAGGAAAGTCATTTGGGCCGCTTGGACACGTGATCTTGTCCTTTTGGTCATGACCCAAAGCTCCTGACCATAGGTGAGGATGGGAATGTAGATTGAGAGCTTTGCCTTCCGGCTCAGCTCCTTCTTCACCACAACAGATCGATACAGCGTCCGCGTTACTGAAGACGCCGCACCGATCCACCTGTCCATCTCACCATCCACTCTTCCCCCACTCGTGAACAAGACTGGTTCTGTCTCAGGGGGCCAAATGCTTATCTGACTGCACAATATTTCTTGCATCACTCTCTGGGTTTCCACATTTTTCTCAAAATGCACAAAGAGGATGTCTTTTCTTGAGTCTGTAGGCTGCTCAATGTTGCCCAGAAATGCTTCTTCTTGATGGAATTTCACATCACGGACAACGAGCACTGCGGCAAACACTAATGATGTCCTCCTGCAAACTTTTGAGATGATCATTGCAGATAAGTCCATGGATGGTGACAGAGTCAACTGTGCCAAAGGCTTTCTGGTCAAATTGTAGGATTTGGATTAGCGTTCCTGTCGTACACATATGAACACATTTTCTCTGAGACTGATGTGGTGTTTGACATCTTCTAGCAGAGAGCTCTGGATGTTCTGTTCTGCAAGAAAAGAAGTGAGTTCCTTCTTGCTTTTGTCAAGGAGAAGAGGTCCGACGGGGTTTTCCAAGTTGTTTATGCCAAAGCAGCAGATCTCACATCAGAGCCCCAAACTGAGCCCATGAGAAAACGCCGTCTGTCACAACTCCAGGATCTCAAGGAGCGCTACACAAATCTGTTCATGGCCATCCTAGACAATCTCACAGTCTGCGCTACTTGGAATTAGTCAATCCAGGGGAATTTGATGAGATGAGACAAGTGTTTCCAGCGAGAGCTTTTCAAAGTGTCCTGAAAAGTTTTAGCCAGTTCTTTGATTCAGGGAGACGCAGGTCTGAACTTCAAGTCCTATATTCAAACCAGGACTCGCAGGGCAACAGGGGAAAGCTCTGTGATTTCTTGCTGCTTCTGAAAGACATGGAGTTGGACAATTCAATACCTCAGGTGGACATTAGTGGCAACCATGGAGTTGGACAATTCAATACCTCAGGTGGACATTAGTGGCAACCATGGAGTTGGACAATTCAATACCTCAGGTGGACATTAGTGGCAACCATGGAGTTGGACAATTCAATACCTCAGGTGGACATTAGTGGCAACCATGGAGTTGGACAATTCAATACCTCAGGTGGACATTAGTGGCAACCATGGAGTTGGACAATTCAATACCTCAGGTGGACATTAGTGGCAACCATGGAGTTGGACAATTCAATACCTCAGGTGGACATTAGTGGCAACCATGGAGTTGGACAATTCAATACCTCAGGTGGACATTAGTGGCAACCATGGAGTTGGACAATTCAATACCTCAGGTGGACATTAGTGGCAACCATGGAGTTGGACAATTCAATACCTCAGGTGGACATTAGTGGCAACCATGGAGTTGGACAATTCAATACCTCAGGTGGACATTAGTGGCAACCATGGAGTTGGACAATTCAATACCTCAGGTGGACATTAGTGGCAACCATGGAGTTGGACAATTCAATACCTCAGGTGGACATTAGTGGCAACCATGGAGTTGGACAATTCAATACCTCAGGTGGACATTAGTGGCAACCATGGAGTTGGACAATTCAATACCTCAGGTGGACATTAGTGGCAACCATTGGAGCTCCATCTGCAGGTGTAGAAAGGAGCTTCTCCTGTTCAAGTCTTACACCCGCAACACCATGGGCCAAGCAGCTGAGCTCTGCTGGCCATTGAGAGGACACTTGTCAAATCCCTGGAAAAGACGCCTTCTTGGTACGACATTGTCACTGATTGATTGATTGATTGATTGAAACTTGTATTAGTAGATTGCACAGTACAGTACATATTCCCTACAATTGAGCACTAAATGGTAACAGCCCAAAAGGTTTTTCAACTTGTTTAAGTCGGGGTCCACCTTCATCAATTCATGGCAATGATCATGTTCTTGAAAAGGAACAGAGGGTAGAATTTGTGTATAAATAGACAAACAGACATTGAGAGACCGCCATCCACGCTGTAGACAGTTTGACTGTAAGTTTGGTGTATTTCTTCTCCATGAAACCAGATTAAAGTGCAGATGATTTTTCTTACCAGCATCCTTCAGCCTGGACCACCTGACCTCCGGCTTCATCAACTATGTCCAATCGGAGCACAAAGGGGCGGAGCCAACCGTAGACCAGTTGTTGATCAGCGTGAGTGACGGCCTGCATCACTCCGCCTCCGTCCCCTTGTACATCATCATCAATCCCACCAACGACGAAGCACCTTCTCTGAAGCTCGCCAATTTCACTGTACGTAGTCAAGAGGTCACACGGTCAAGCAGTAACCATGGCGACTAAACTGCGCAAGACACAGGCTGGAAATAATAACCACAACACACGACGACTCACTCAGGTGAAGGAGGGCGGCGTCAGGGAGCTTACCCCCTTCGTCCTGGACGCCTTCGACCTGGACGCCCCGCCCGATGTCCTCACCTTTACCGTGGTGACACCGCCGGCTCACGGCAGTCTAATGAACGGCGTCTATGGCGTCGAGACGGCACGCTACAAAGAGGCGACCACTTCCCTCGTAGTCGCCTCCTTCACACTGCGCCAACTCAGAGAGGGTGAGACCCCCGCCACACAGAATACCATCATTTGCAAATCCTTTTCAACTTATATTTAATGAAGTGACTGCAAAGACAAGATATTTCATCTTCACACTGACAAACTCAACTTAAAATGTAATGGCAGCAACACATGGCAAAGAAGGCATTTTACCAGTGTGTTACATGGCCTTTCCTTTGAACAACACTCAGTGCAGGTTTGGGAACTGAGGAGACACTTTTTTGAAGTGGAATTCTTTCCCATTCTTGCTTGATGTACAGCTTAAGTTGTTCAACAGTCTCCTGCCTCATATTTTAACCTGCACACATTTTCAATGTCTGGACTACAGGCAGGCCAGTCTAGTGTCTTGCTGAAATAAGCAGGGGCGTCCATGATAACGTTGCTTGGATGGCAACATATGTTGCTCCAAAAGCTGTATGTACCTTTCAGCATTAATGTTGCCTTCACACATGTGTAAGTTACCCATGCCTTGGGCACTAATACACCCCCATACCATCACACATGCTGCCTAGAACACTTTCACCCTACAACAATCACTAATACACCCCCATACCATCACACATGCTGACTACAACACTTTCACCCTACAACAATCACTAATACACCCCCATACCATCACACATGCTGACTACAACACTTTCACCCTACAACAATCACTAATACACCCCCATACCATCACACATGCTGCCTAGAACACTTTCACCCTACAACAATCACTAATACACCCCCATACCATCACACATGCTGCCTAGAACACTTTCACCCTACAACAATCACTAATACACCCCCATACCATCACACATGCTGCCTAGAACACTTTCACCCTACAACAATCACTAATACACCCCCATACCATCACACATGCTGCCTAGAACACTTTCACCCTACAACAATCACTAATACACCCCCATACCATCACACATGCTGCCTAGAACACTTTCACCCTACAACAATCACTAATACACCCCCATACCATCACACATGCTGACTACCACACTTTCACCCTACAACAATCACTAATACACCCCCATACCATCACACATGCTGACTACCACACTTTCACCCTACAACAATCACTAATACACCCCCATACCATCACACATGCTGACTACCACACTTTCACCCTACAACAATCACTAATACACCCCCATACCATCACACATGCTGCCTAGAACACTTTCACCCTACAACAATCACTAATACACCCCCATACCATCACACATGCTGACTACAACACTTTCACCCTACAACAATCACTAATACACCCCCATACCATCACACATGCTGACTACCACACTTTCACCCTACAACAATCACTAATACACCCCCATACCATCACACATGCTGACTACCACACTTTCACCCTACAACAATCACTAATACACCCCCATACCATCACACATGCTGACTACAACACTTTCACCCTACAACAATCACTAATACACCCCCATACCATCACACATGCTGACTACAACACTTTCACCCTACAACAATCACTAATACACCCCCATACCATCACACATGCTGCCTAGAACACTTTCACCCTACAACAATCACTAATACACCCCCATACCATCACACATGCTGACTACAACACTTTCACCCTACAACAATCACTAATACACCCCCATACCATCACACATGCTGACTACCACACTTTCACCCTACAACAATCACTAATACACCCCCATACCATCACACATGCTGCCTAGAACACTTTCACCCTACAACAATCACTAATACACCCCCATACCATCACACATGCTGCCTACAACACTTTCACCCTACAACAATCACTAATACACCCCATACCATCACACATGCTGACTACAACATTTTCACCCTACAACAATCACTAATACACCCCCATACCATCACACATGCTGCCTAGAACACTTTCACCCTACAACAATCACTAATACACCCCATACCATCACACATGCTGACTACAACACTTTCACCCTACAACAATCACTAATACACCCCCATACCATCACACATGCTGACTACCACACTTTCACCCTACAACAATCACTAATACACCCCCATACCATCACACATGCTGACTACCACACTTTCACCCTACAACAATCACTAATACACCCCCATACCATCACACATGCTGACTACACACTTTCACCCTACAACAATCACTAATACACCCCCATACCATCACACATGCTGACTACAACACTTTCACCCTACAACAATCACTAATACACCCCCATACCATCACACATGCTGCCTAGAACACTTTCACCCTACAACAATCACTAATACACCCCCATACCATCACACATGCTGACTACAACACTTTCACCCTACAACAATCACTAATACACCCCCATACCATCACACATGCTGACTACCACACTTTCACCCTACAACAATCACTAATACACCCCCATACCATCACACATGCTGCCTAGAACACTTTCACCCTACAACAATCACTAATACACCCCCATACCATCACACATGCTGCCTACAACACTTTCACCCTACAACAATCACTAATACACCCCCATACCATCACACATGCTGACTACAACAATTTTCACCCTACAACAATCACTAATACACCCCCATACCATCACACATGCTGCCTAGAACACTTTCACCCTACAACAATCACTAATACACCCCCATACCATCACACATGCTGCCTAGAACACTTTCACCCTACAACAATCACTAATACACCCCCATACCATCACACATGCTGACTACAACACTTTCACCCTACAACAATCACTAATACACCCCCATACCATCACACATGCTGCCTAGAACACTTTCACCCTACAACAATCACTAATACACCCCCATACCATCACACATGCTGCCTAGAACACTTTCACCCTACAACAATCACTAATACACCCCCATACCATCACACATGCTGCCTAGAACACTTTCACCCTACAACAATCACTAATACACCCCCATACCATCACACATGCTGACTACAACACTTTCACCCTACAACAATCACTAATACACCCCCATACCATCACACATGCTGACTACAACACTTTCACCCTACAACAATCACTAATACACCCCCATACCATCACACATGCTGCCTAGAACACTTTCACCCTACAACAATCACTAATACACCCCCATACCATCACACATGCTGCCTACAACACTTTCACCCTACAACAATCACTAATACACCCCCATACCATCACACATGCTGCCTAGAACACTTTCACCCTACAACAATCACTAATACACCCCCATACCATCACACATGCTGCTAGAACACTTTCACCCTACAACAATCACTAATACACCCCATACCATCACACATGCTGCCTAGAACACTTTCACCCTACAACAATCACTAATACACCCCCATACCATCACACATGCTGACTACAACACTTTCACCCTACAACAATCACTAATACACCCCCATACCATCACACATGCTGACTACAACACTTTCACCCTACAACAATCACTAATACACCCCCATACCATCACACATGCTGCCTAGAACACTTTCACCCTACAACAATCACTAATACACCCCCATACCATCACACATGCTGCCTAGAACACTTTCACCCTACAACAATCACTAATACACCCCCATACCATCACACATGCTGCCTAGAACACTTTCACCCTACAACAATCACTAATACACCCCCATACCATCACACATGCTGCCTAGAACACTTTCACCCTACAACAATCACTAATACACCCCCATACCATCACACATGCTGACTACAACACTTTCACCCTACAACAATCACTAATACACCCCCATACCATCACACATGCTGACTAGCAACACTTTCACCCTACAACAATCACTAATACACCCCCATACCATCACACATGCTGACTACAACACTTTCACCCTACAACAATCACTAATACACCCCCATACCATCACACATGCTGCCTAGAACACTTTCACCCTACAACAATCACTAATACACCCCCATACCATCACACATGCTGCCTAGAACACTTTCACCCTACAACAATCACTAATACACCCCCATACCATCACACATGCTGCCTAGAACACTTTCACCCTACAACAATCACTAATACACCCCCATACCATCACACATGCTGCCTAACACTTTCACCCTACAACAATCACTAATACACCCCATACCATCACACATGCTGACTACAACACTTTCACCCTACAACAATCACTAATACACCCCCATACCATCACACATGCTGACTAGCAACACTTTCACCCTACAACAATCACTAATACACCCCCATACCATCACACATGCTGCCTAGAACACTTTCACCCTACAACAATCACTAATACACCCCCATACCATCACACATGCTGCCTAGAACACTTTCACCCTACAACAATCACTAATACACCCCCATACCATCACACATGCTGACTAGAACACTTTCACCCTACAACAATCACTAATACACCCCCATACCATCACACATGCTGCCTAGAACACTTTCACCCTACAACAATCACTAATACACCCCCATACCATCACACATGCTGCCTAGAACACTTTCACCCTACAACAATCACTAATACACCCCCATACCATCACACATGCTGCCTAGAACACTTTCACCCTTACAACAATCACTAATACACCCCCATACCATCACACATGCTGACTACAACACTTTCACCCTACAACAATCACTAATACACCCCCATACCATCACACATGCTGACTACAACACTTTCACCCTACAACAATCACTAATACACCCCCATACCATCACACATGCTGCCTAGAACACTTTCACCCTACAACAATCACTAATACACCCCCATACCATCACACATGCTGCCTAGAACACTTTCACCCTACAACAATCACTAATACACCCCCATACCATCACACATGCTGCCTAGAACACTTTCACCCTACAACAATCACTAATACACCCCCATACCATCACACATGCTGCCTAGAACACTTTCACCCTACAACAATCACTAATACACCCCCATACCATCACACATGCTGACTACAACACTTTCACCCTACAACAATCACTAATACACCCCCATACCATCACACATGCTGACTACAACACTTTCACCCTACAACAATCACTAATACACCCCCATACCATCACACATGCTGCCTAGAACACTTTCACCCTACAACAATCACTAATACACCCCCATACCATCACACATGCTGCCTAGAACACTTTCACCCTACAACAATCACTAATACACCCCCATACCATCACACATGCTGCCTAGAACACTTTCACCCTACAACAATCACTAATACACCCCCATACCATCACACATGCTGCCTAGAACACTTTCACCCTACAACAATCACTAATACACCCCCATACCATCACACATGCTGCCTAGAACACTTTCACCCTACAACAATCACTAATACACCCCCATACCATCACACATGCTGCCTAGAACACTTTCACCCTACAACAATCACTAATACACCCCCATACCATCACACATGCTGACTACAACACTTTCACCCTACAACAATCACTAATACACCCCCATACCATCACACATGCTGCCTAGAACACTTTCACCCTACAACAATCACTAATACACCCCCCATACCATCACACATGCTGACTACAACACTTTCACCCTACAACAATCACTAATACACCCCCATACCATCACACATGCTGACTACAACACTTTCACCCTACAACAATCACTAATACACCCCCATACCATCACACATGCTGCCTACAACACTTTCACCCTACAACAATCACTAATACACCCCCATACCATCACACATGCTGACTACACACTTTCACCCTACAACAATCACTAATACACCCCCATACCATCACACATGCTGCCTAGAACACTTTCACCCTACAACAATCACTAATACACCCCCATACCATCACACATGCTGCCTAGAACACTTTCACCCTACAACAATCACTAATACACCCCCATACCATCACACATGCTGACTACAACACTTTCACCCTACAACAATCACTAATACACCCCCATACCATCACACATGCTGCCTACAACACTTTCACCCTACAACAATCACTAATACACCCCCATACCATCACACATGCTGCCTAGAACACTTTCACCCTACAACAATCACTAATACACCCCATACCATCACACATGCTGCCTAGAACACTTTCACCCTACAACAATCACTAATACACCCCCATACCATCACACATGCTGCCTAGAACACTTTCACCCTACAACAATCACTAATACACCCCCATACCATCACACATGCTGACTACAACACTTTCACCCTACAACAATCACTAATACACCCCCATACCATCACACATGCTGACTACAACACTTTCACCCTACAACAATCACTAATACACCCCCATAACCATCACACATGCTGCCTAGAACACTTTCACCCTACAACAATCACTAATACACCCCCATACCATCACACATGCTGACTACAACACTTTCACCCTACAACAATCACTAATACACCCCCATACCATCACACATGCTGCCTAGAACACTTTCACCCTACAACAATCACTAATACACCCCCATACCATCACACATGCTGCCTAGAACACTTTCACCCTACAACAATCACTAATACACCCCCATACCATCACACATGCTGACTACAACACTTTCACCCTACAACAATCACTAATACACCCCCATACCATCACACATGCTGCCTAGAACACTTTCACCCTACAACAATCACTAATACACCCCCATACCATCACACATGCTGCCTAGAACACTTTCACCCTACAACAATCACTAATACACCCCCATACCATCACACATGCTGCCTAGAACACTTTCACCCTACAACAATCACTAATACACCCCCATACCATCACACATGCTGACTACAACACTTTCACCTACAACAATCACTAATACACCCCCATACCATCACACATGCTGCCTAGAACACTTTCACCCTACAACAATCACTAATACAACCCCCATACCATCACACATGCTGCCTAGAACACTTTCACCCTACAACAATCACTAATACACCCCCATACCATCACACATGCTGCCTAGAACACTTTCACCCTACAACAATCACTAATACACCCCCATACCATCACACATGCTGCCTAGAACACTTTCACCCTACAACAATCACTAATACACCCCCATACCATCACACATGCTGACTACAACACTTTCACCCTACAACAATCACTAATACACCCCCATACCATCACACATGCTGACTACAACACTTTCACCCTACAACAATCACTAATACACCCCCAATACCATCACACATGCTGCCTAGAACACTTTCACCCTACAACAATCACTAATACACCCCATACCATCACACATGCTGCCTAGAACACTTTCACCCTACAACAATCACTAATACACCCCCATACCATCACACATGCTGCCTAGAACACTTTCACCCTACAACAATCACTAATACACCCCCATACCATCACACATGCTGACTACAACACTTTCACCCTACAACAATCACTAATACACCCCCATACCATCACACATGCTGCCTAGAACACTTTCACCCTACAACAATCACTAATACACCCCCATACCATCACACATGCTGCCTAGAACACTTTCACCCTACAACAATCACTAATACACCCCCATACCATCACACATGCTGCCTACAACACTTTCACCCTACAACAATCACTAATACACCCCCATACCATCACACATGCTGCTAGAACACTTTCACCTACAACAATCACTAATACACCCCCATACCATCACACATGCTGCCTAGAACACTTTCACCCTACAACAATCACTAATACACCCCCATACCATCACACATGCTGCCTAGAACACTTTCACCCTACAACAATCACTAATACACCCCCATACCATCACACATGCTGCCTACAACACTTTCACCCTACAACAATCACTAATACACCCCCATACCATCACACATGCTGCCTAGAACACTTTCACCCTACAACAATCACTAATACACCCCCATACCATCACACATGCTGACTACAACACTTTCACCCTACAACAATCACTAATACACCCCCATACCATCACACATGCTGCCTAGAACACTTTCACCCTACAACAATCACTAATACACCCCCATACCATCACACATGCTGCCTAGCAACACTTTCACCCTACAACAATCACTAATACACCCCCCATACCATCACACATGCTGACTACAACACTTTCACCCTACAACAATCACTATACACCCCCATACCATCACACATGCTGCCTAGAACACTTTCACCCTACAACAATCACTAATACACCCCCATACCATCACACATGCCTGGCCTAGAACACTTCACCCTACAACAATCACTAATACACCCCCATACCATCACACATGCTGCCTAGAACACTTCACCCTACAACAATCACTAATACACCCCCATACCATCACACATTGCTGACTACAACACTTTCACCCTACAACAATCACTAATACACCCCCATACCATCACACATGCTGACTACAACACTTTCACCCTACAACAATCACTAATAC
>NC_084636.1:647089-661712 GCF_033978795.1 Nerophis ophidion | reverse complement strand
GAACATGTCTTCTCTTTTCTTAAATAGTCGTGTGTGTGTGTGACTTTGGGAACATGTCTTCTCTTTTCTTAAATAGTCGTGTGTGTGTGTGACTTTGGGAACATGTCTTCTCTTTTCTTAAATAGTCGGTGTGTGTGTGTGACTTTGGGAACATGTCTTCTCTTTTCTTAAATAGTCGTGTGTGTGTGTGACTTTGGGAACATGTCTTCTCTTTTCTTAAATAGTCGTGTGTGTGTGTGACTTTGGGAACATGTCTTCTCTTTTCTTAAATAGTCGTGTGTGTGTGTGACTTTGGGAACATGTCTTCTCTTTTCTTAAATAGTCGTGTGTGTGTGTGTGACTTTGGGAACATGTCTTCTCTTTTCTTAAATAGTCGTGTGTGTGTGTGACTTTGGGAACATGTCTTCTCTTTTCTTAAATAGTCGTGTGTGTGTGTGACTTTGGGAACATGTCTTCTCTTTTCTTAAATAGTCGTGTGTGTGTGTGACTTTGGGAACATGTCTTCTCTTTTCTTAAATAGTCGTGTGTGTGTGTGACTTTGGGAACATGTCTTCTCTTTTCTTAAATAGTCGTGTGTGTGTGTGACTTTGGGAACATGTCTTCTCTTTTCTTAAATAGTCGTGTGTGTGTGTGACTTTGGGAACATGTCTTCTCTTTTCTTAAATAGTCGTGTGTGTGTGTGACTTTGGGAACATGTCTTCTCTTTTCTTAAATAGTCGTGTGTGTGTGTGACTTTGGGAACATGTCTTCTCTTTTCTTAAATAGTCGTGTGTGTGTGTGACTTTGGGAACATGTCTTCTCTTTTCTTAAATAGTCGTGTGTGTGTGTGACTTTGGGAACATGTCTTCTCTTTTCTTAAATAGTCGTGTGTGTGTGTGACTTTGGGAACATGTCTTCTCTTTTCTTAAATAGTCGTGTGTGTGTGTGTGACTTTGGGAACATGTCTTCTCTTTTCTTAAATAGTCGTGTGTGTGTGTGACTTTGGGAACATGTCTTCTCTTTTCTTAAATAGTCGTGTGTGTGTGTGACTTTGGGAACATGTCTTCTCTTTTCTTAAATAGTCGTGTGTGTGTGTGACTTTGGGAACATGTCTTCTCTTTTCTTAATAGTCGTGTGTGTGTGTGACTTTGGGAACATGTCTTCTCTTTTCTTAAATAGTCGTGTGTGTGTGGACTTTGGAACATGTCTTCTTTCTTAATAGTCGTGTGTGTGTGACTTTGGGAACATGTCTTCTCTTTTCTTAAATAGTCGTGTGTGTGTGTGACTTTGGGAACATGTCTTCTCTTTTCTTAAATAGTCGTGTGTGTGTGTGACTTTGGGAACATGTCTTCTCTTTTCTTAAATAGTCGTGTGTGTGTGTGACTTTGGGAACATGTCTTCTCTTTTCTTAAATAGTCGTGTGTGTGTGTGACTTTGGGAACATGTCTTCTCTTTTCTTAAATAGTCGTGTGTGTGTGTGACTTTGGGAACATGTCTTCTCTTTTCTTAAATAGTCGTGTGTGTGTGTGACTTTGGGAACATGTCTTCTCTTTTCTTAAATAGTCTCGTGTGTGTGTGTGACTTTGGGAACATGTCTTCTCTTTTCTTAAATAGTCGTGTGTGTGTGTGACTTTGGGAACATGTCTTCTCTTTTCTTAAATAGTCGTGTGTGTGTGTGACTTTGGGAACATGTCTTCTCTTTTCTTAAATAGTCGTGTGTGTGTGTGACTTTGGGAACATGTCTTCTCTTTTCTTAAATAGTCGTGTGTGTGTGTGACTTTGGGAACATGTCTTCTCTTTTCTTAAATAGTCGTGTGTGTGTGTGACTTTGGGAACATGTCTTCTCTTTTCTTAAATAGTCGTGTGTGTGTGTGACTTTGGGAACATGTCTTCTCTTTTCTTAAATAGTCGTGTGTGTGTGTGACTTTGGGAACATGTCTTCTCTTTTCTTAAATAGTCGTGTGTGTGTGTGACTTTGGGAACATGTCTTCTCTTTTCTTAAATAGTCGTGTGTGTGTGTGACTTTGGGAACATGTCTTCTCTTTTCTTAAATAGTCGTGTGTGTGTGTGACTTTGGGAACATGTCTTCTCTTTTCTTAAATAGTCGTGTGTGTGTGTGACTTTGGGAACATGTCTTCTCTTTTCTTAAATAGTCGTGTGTGTGTGTGACTTTGGGAACATGTCTTCTCTTTTCTTAAATAGTCGTGTGTGTGTGTGTGACTTTGGGAACATGTCTTCTCTTTTCTTAAATAGTCGTGTGTGTGTGTGACTTTGGGAACATGTCTTCTCTTTTCTTAAATAGTCGTGTGTGTGTGTGACTTTGGGAACATGTCTTCTCTTTTCTTAAATAGTCGTGTGTGTGTGTGACTTTGGGAACATGTCTTCTCTTTTCTTAAATAGTCGTGTGTGTGTGTGACTTTGGGAACATGTCTTCTCTTTTCTTAAATAGTCGTGTGTGTGTGTGACTTTGGGAACATGTCTTCTCTTTTCTTAAATAGTCGTGTGTGTGTGTGTGACTTTGGGAACATGTCTTCTCTTTTCTTAAATAGTCGTGTGTGTGTGTGACTTTGGGAACATGTCTTCTCTTTTCTTAAATAGTCGTGTGTGTGTGTGACTTTGGGAACATGTCTTCTCTTTTCTTAAATAGTCCTCCGTGTGTGTGTGTGACTTTGGGAACATGTCTTCTCTTTTCTTAAATAGTCGTGTGTGTGTGTGACTTTGGGAACATGTCTTCTCTTTTCTTAAATAGTCGTGTGTGTGTGTGACTTTGGGAACATGTCTTCTCTTTTCTTAAATAGTCGTGTGTGTGTGTGTGTGTGACTTTGGGAACATGTCTTCTCTTTTCTTAAATAGTCGTGTGTGTGTGTGACTTTGGGAACATGTCTTCTCTTTTCTTAAATAGTCGTGTGTGTGTGTGACTTTGGGAACATGTCTTCTCTTTTCTTAAATAGTCATGTGTGTGTGTGACTTTGGGAACATGTCTTCTCTTTTCTTAAATAGTCGTGTGTGTGTGTGACTTTGGGAACATGTCTTCTCTTTTCTTAAATAGTCGTGTGTGTGTGTGTGACTTTGGGAACATGTCTTCTCTTTTCTTAAATAGTCGTGTGTGTGTGTGACTTTGGGAACATGTCTTCTCTTTTCTTAAATAGTCGTGTGTGTGTGTGACTTTGGGAACATGTCTTCTCTTTTCTTAAATAGTCGTGTGTGTGTGTGACTTTGGGAACATGTCTTCTCTTTTCTTAAATAGTCGTGTGTGTGTGTGACTTTGGGAACATGTCTTCTCTTTTCTTAAATAGTCGTGTGTGTGTGTGACTTTGGGAACATGTCTTCTCTTTTCTTAAATAGTCGTGTGTGTGTGTGTGACTTTGGGAACATGTCTTCTCTTTTCTTAAATAGTCGTGTGTGTGTGTGACTTTGGGAACATGTCTTCTCTTTTCTTAAATAGTCGTGTGTGTGTGTGACTTTGGGAACATGTCTTCTCTTTTCTTAAATAGTCCTCCGTGTGTGTGTGTGACTTTGGGAACATGTCTTCTCTTTTCTTAAATAGTCGTGTGTGTGTGTGACTTTGGGAACATGTCTTCTCTTTTCTTAAATAGTCGTGTGTGTGTGTGACTTTGGGAACATGTCTTCTCTTTTCTTAAATAGTCGTGTGTGTGTGTGTGTGTGACTTTGGGAACATGTCTTCTCTTTTCTTAAATAGTCGTGTGTGTGTGTGACTTTGGGAACATGTCTTCTCTTTTCTTAAATAGTCGTGTGTGTGTGTGACTTTGGGAACATGTCTTCTCTTTTCTTAAATAGTCATGTGTGTGTGTGACTTTGGGAACATGCCTTCTCTTTTCTTAAATAGTCGTGTGTGTGTGTGACTTTGGGAACATGTCTTCTCTTTTCTTAAATAGTCGTGTGTGTGTGTGACTTTGGGAACATGTCTTCTCTTTTCTTAAATAGTCGTGTGTGTGTGTGACTTTGGGAACATGTCTTCTCTTTTCTTAAATAGTCGTGTGTGTGTGTGTGTGTGACTTTGGGAACATGTCTTCTCTTTTCTTAAATAGTCGTGTGTGTGTGTGACTTTGGGAACATGTCTTCTCTTTTCTTAAATAGTCGTGTGTGTGTGTGACTTTGGGAACATGTCTTCTCTTTTCTTAAATAGTCGTGTGTGTGTGTGACTTTGGGAACATGCCTTCTCTTTTCTTAAATAGTCGTGTGTGTGTGTGACTTTGGGAACATGTCTTCTCTTTTCTTAAATAGTCGTGTGTGTGTGTGACTTTGGGAACATGTCTTCTCTTTTCTTAAATAGTCGTGTGTGTGTGTGACTTTGGGAACATGCCTTCTCTTTTCTTAAATAGTCGTGTGTGTGTGTGACTTTGGGAACATGTCTTCTCTTTTCTTAAATAGTCGTGTGTGTGTGTGTGTGACTTTGGGAACATGTCTTCTCTTTTCTTAAATAGTCGTGTGTGTGTGTGACTTTGGGAACATGTCTTCTCTTTTCTGCACTAGTCTCTTGGCTTCACTGGGACAAGGAAAAACTGCTGTCTTGTTTCCTTTCATGTTGACAGGACTACATTGTTATGCAGAGGTGTACTTACAACAATTTTGCAAAACATTTTCTCAGATCAAGATGGCGCTCTTATCAGAGACAGGAAGTCTACATTTTATAGTTTTCTTCCACTTTACATTTAACTCTCTGCGATGAGGTGGCGACTTGTCCACGATGTACACCGCCTTCTGCACAATTGTAGCTAAAAGGTTCCAGCACCCCCCGTGACCCTGAAGGCAATAAGCAGTAGAGAATGGATGGATGGATGGGCATTTAACTCTGTGGACACAATGGGGACACTTACTGGGTGTAAATTGTGACAAAAGAGGCATTTACTTAGTATTCTGAAGTTACCTTCACACATAACACATTGTGTGTGTTTGTGTGTGTGCGTGTGTTTGTGAGCACGGTGTGTTTGGCACTGCCAGGTGTCATCAGTGTGTGGAAAGCGTTGCTGCATTAAATGGGTTGTACTTGTATAGCGCTTTTCTACCTTCAAGGTACTCAAAGCGCTTTGACACTACTTCCACATTCACACACACATTCACACACACATTCACACACTGATGGAGGGAGCTGCCATGCAAGGCGCTAACCAGCACCCATCAGGAGCAAGGGTGAAGTGTCTTGCTCAGGACACAACGGACGTGACGAGGTTGGTACTAGGTGGGGATTGAACCAGGGACCCTCGGGTTGCGCACGGCCACTCTCCCACTGCGCCACGCCGCATTAAGTTGATTGTCAACACTGACAGCAGGTTGTGTTGTGTTGTGTTGTGTTGTGTTGTGTTGTGTTGTGGGGAGTATGAGCATTCTCGCTGGTGTCGGAGCCAAGAAGAGTGATTGTAGGAGGTCTTTGTTCATCAATGTATACCATGTGTGTGTGTGTGTGTGTGTGTGTGTGTGTGTGTGTGTGTGTGTGTGTGTGTGTGTGTGTGTGTGTGTGTGTGTGTGTGTGTGTGTGTGCGTGTGTGTGTGTGTGTATGTGTGTGAGTATCTCATAGCAACACACATCTCTTTAGCCATTTTGTCTATCATTTGTCTGAAGTCAATCAAAATCCAGTGGAACGTCTGCGGTGGAATATTTGTTCTTATTTGGCATAATTGTTTCCTCCCCAACAAATATTGTAAGTATAAATATTCTGCTCCAATATCCAACTTATATACATCCATCCATCCATCCATTTTCTACCGCTTATTCCCTTTTGGGGTCGCGGGGGGCGCTGGCGCCTATCTCAGCTACAATCGGGCGGAAGGCGGGGTACACCCTGGACAAGTCGCCACCTCATCGCAGGGAACTTATATACAGTGGTGGTCAAAAGTGTAGGTACACTTGGAAAGAACATGATGTCATGGCTGTCTTGACTTTCCAATCATTTCTTATATGTTTGTGATGTAGTGATTGGAGCACATACTTGTTGTTGTGATGTAGTGATTGGAGCACATACTTGTTGCTCACACAAAACATTCATGAAGTTTGCTTCTTTTATGAATTTATTATGTCTCTACTGAAAATGTCAGCAATCAAAAGTGTACATACAGCAATGTTCATATGTGCTGACATGTCCCTTGGCAAGTTTACCTGCAATAAGGTGCTTTTGGTCGCCATCCACAAGCTTCTGTGCACATTTTTCACCACTAAATTCCTGCACTTCAGCTAAATGTGTTGCTTTTCTGACATTGACTTGTTTCTTCAGCGTTGTCCACACTTTTAATTCAGGAATTTGGGAAGGCCATTCTAAAACTTTCATTCTAGCCCGATTCAGCCATTCCTTTACCACTTTTGAGGTGTGTTTGGGGTCATTGTCCTGTTGGAACACCCAACTGCGCCCAAGACCCAAACTCCCCCCTGAGGATTTTAGCTTGTCCTGAATAATTTGGAGCTAATCCTCCTTTTTCATTGTCCCATTTAAAGCAGCAGTTCCATTGGCAGCAAAACAGGCCCAGAGCATAATACTACCACCACCATGCTTGACTGTAGGCATGGTGTTCCTAGGCCTCACCTTTTCTCCTCCAAACATATTGCTGGGTATTGTGGCCAAACAGCTCACTTTTTGTTTCATCTGACATCACATGGACAAAGAGAAGACCTTCTGGAGGAAAGTTCTGAGGTGAGCAACAAGTCGGTGCTCCAATCACTACATCACAAAAAAATAAGAGTTGTAGAAATGATTGAAAAGTCAAGACCGTCATGACATCATGTTCTTCACAAGTGTATGTAAACTTTTGACCATAACTATAAGTGCAGGGGTTCTCTTAATCTAATTGATTGTGGTGGCACGCAACAGCAACTTATTAATTATTGGGGGTTTTTTTTACATTAAAAAACTAAGTAAGCGTCCAGAAAAAGACAAACAATGTCTGACGCTCTTTTTATGTCTTATTGCCAATCTTCTGCTAACAACCGACCCAATTCCAACAGCTATGTCTCCGTGTTTCACTCCTGGACACACAACCACACTTTCTCATTCTCCGCCGACACGGTGTGTTCACAGACCATGGGAGAAAATGAACATCATAACAGGAACATACACTTAGACACCAGCAGGTGGTCACAGCATGACTCCATATTCACAATAGTGACAAAAGTATTTGGCCACCTGCCTTGACTCACATATGAAGTTGAAGTGCCATCCCATTCCTAACACATAGGGTTCAATATGACCTTTTGCAGCTATTACAGCTTCAACTCTTCCGGGAAGGCTGTCCACAAGGTTGCAGAGTGTGTTTATAGCAATTTTCCACCATTCTTCTAAAAGTGCGCTGGTGAGGTCACACAATGATGTTGGTGGAGAAGGCCTGGCTCTCAGTCTCATCCCAAAGGTGTTCTATCGGGGTCAGGTCAGGACTCTGCGCAGGCCAGTCAAGTTCATCCACACCAGACTCTGCCATCCATGTTCAAGTTCAAGCTGCTGTTTATTGTCCATACTTAACATGTACAAGACATATAAGAACTGAAATTACATTTTCGGCACAGTCCCAGTAAGAGCAGAAAGATATTACAGGGAGAAAAGAAGAGGACAGCCAACAGATCACCCACTTGTGGCGCTTCTTAGAAAAGGTGGAAAACAGGTGATATTGGGGAATGGGGGAAGAGTACAAAAATATCAGTCGAAGGCTGGACACCTGGGAAGGGGTCCAGACTGAGGCCAATGGAAACAACCTCGTTTACCATAGCACACACAAACATGTTACATATAATTACAAATAGAGGGGGGGTGAGTTGGAGCCATGGAGGCCGGCTGTCGCTAAAAAGCGCTACTCAGCCGTCCATCACCCTGAAGGGATCAAGCTGTGGTGAAGGCATGGGGGGGGGGGGGGGGTGTCTTGGGTGTAGTGATGTTGTGTCTATAGGCCTGGAGCCGTTCTGCACGCAATGCAACCAAAGTTTGACTCCCAGGTGTTGTTGAGGAGGGAGGGAGGTCAGGAGACAGTAACCAGCAGGGACCAGCTGGCGGTTACAAGCTTAAATACACCTGGGTGGAGATTTGTTGCAGGTGTGCCTTGCTGGGAACTAATTGACTGAAGAAAACCCCACCATGAAAGAGAAGGCAGGGAAATAACAAAACACAACACATTGCAGAACAGCCCTCATGAATGATGGTATATTTTCTCTGTTTCTCCCACAGCGGACTCCATGTTGGTGGTGGACGAGGGCTCCTTCGCTTGTCTGAATAAGGGCGTCCTGGGGGCCACGGACCCGGACAGCCCCCCCGAACAGCTGACTTTTCACCTGGACACCAAGCCTCTTCACGGCTTCCTGGAGAACACGCTGCCAACTCCTGGCTCTGAGAAGAGCAATGCTGGGATCCCTGTAGGTGAGTCTCTCTGCGAGTGTGGACACTGTGGACAGGAAGAAACTGGGGGGACATTAGGGGACAGTGCGGCATTCAGGGGCCATGCCACCCAATCCAACTTAAAGGAACCCTTTTATGCACACCAACTTTTCTTAGCTGTCGCTGCCTGTATTTAGGGTTCTGCATAAGTCCAGAACATTTGAAATCAAACTGTGGAGGCATTGCAGAGATATTTATAAAACAATCTTGCTTTCCTTCATACTTCCTCTAAACGAGCCCTTTGGAATGTTCCCATTTATACGTTTTTCCCCAAGTGCGACGTCAGCTGATTATCCAAAGTGCTTTGTGCGAGTCCGCCATTGTGGTCCACACTGCAGTCAACAAGCTGCTTCTTTTTCTCTATCCTCTTGTTGTGGGGCAGACTGACTCGTACATGCACATGCATCCTCCGCTGATGCCATTTCTAGTACAAAGTAGCCTAAACTTCCAATTTAGGCTCCCTTTACAATGCAGGCCAAAGTGGCCCAAATTGGATTTTTTTCGATATCTGATTTTTTTCAGCTGACTCTTTCACCTGCAATTAAACTTACCAACCCACCCCATTTTTTCGGGAGACTCCTGAATTTCAGTGCCCCTCCTGAAAATGTCCCGGCGTAACCATTCTCCTGAATTTCTCCCGGACAATATTGGGGGCTTGCCTTCAGCGTCCCCTACAACTTGTCGTCGCGTCCGCTTTTCCTCCATTCAAACAGCGCGCCGGCCCAGTCGCACAATACATGCGGCTTTTTCACACACATAAGTGAATGCAAAGCATACTTGGTCAACAGCCATACAGGTCACACCGAGGGTGCCCGTATAAACAAGTTTAACACTGTTACAAATATGCACCACACTGTGAACCCACACCAGACAAGAATGACAAACACATTTCGGGAGAACCTCTGCACCGTAACACAACACAACAAATACCCAGAACCCCTTTGCAGCTCTAACTTCTCTGGGACGCCACAGTATACACCCCCTCTACCACCAAACCCCACCCCCCTCCCATCTCCCGAATTCGTAGGACTCAAGGTTGGCAAGTATGCCTGCAAGTAAATAGTGATCTTTATCAGACTCCAGTGAGAAGGTGCACAGGCCCCAATGTTGCATGCACATGTTCCCAAAACATCAAGAAACGGGTAAACAAAACCGAGCTTTCCTAAAGCGCCTTATTGACGTGACTTCCTTGCTTGGCCGTCAGTCAGGAGCTGTCATGATGAGAGTGTTGCATCATCCAAGCATTCACTGAATATGACTCTGTGCTGGCCACACAATTGTCTTTCCTGGCATGTCCCATGCCATCCAAAAGGAGCTGATCTCTGCTCCTTCAGCCACTGTTTCTGATGAGATCAAGGATGAAATGCAGGCTGCTCCCTTGTCTGCATGGCGGCTGGATGAAACAACTGCTACAGCTTGCCATGCTCAGCTCTCTGTATTGTTGGCATCGTGGATAGGGCAGCTCAAATGTCTGCATGGCGGCTGGATGAAACAACTGCTACAGCTTGCCATGCTCAGCTCTCTGTATTGTTGGCATCGTGGATGGGGCAGCTCAAATTCAAGAGCACTTTATTGGAGGAGCCAGATGTGGTGGTTCAGGCATCTGGTCAGGATGCCACCCGAACGCCTCCCTAGGGAGGTGTTTAGGGCACGTCCAACTGGTAGGAGACCACGGGGAAGACCCAGGACACGTTGGGAAGACTATGTCTCCCGGCTGGCCTGGGAACACCTCGGGATCCCCCTGAAAGAGTTGGATGAAGTGGCTGGGGAGAGGGAAGTCTGGGCTTCCCTGCTTAGGCTGCTCCCCCCGTGACCCGACCGCGGATAAGTGGAAGATGATGGATGGATTTATTGGATATGTTGATGTTTCTGGGGTAAGAGATGCTCAGTCTGCAGGATGCCCACCTATGATGGGGCTGCTGTCATGGCTACAGCTCTCAAAGGTTTGCAGACCAAAGTTAAAGCAACAGCCCCCAGTGCAATGTTTGTGCATTGCTATGCACACGGACTCAACCTGCTTCTGGCCATCCAGCTTCCTCCACTTATCCGAGGTTGGGTCGCGGGGTCAGCAGCCGAAGCAGGGACACCCAGACTTCCCTCTCCCCAGCCACTTGGTCCAGCTCTTCCCGGGGGATCCCAAGGCATTCCCAGGCCAGCCGGGAGACATAGTCTTCCCAATGTGTCCTGGGTCTTCCCCGTGGCCTCCTACCGGTCAGACATGCCCGAAACACCTCCCTAGGGAGGCGTTCGTTGACCAGATGCCTGAACCACCTCATCTGGCTCCTCTCCATGTGGAGGAGCAGCAGATTTACTTTGAGTTCCTCCCGGATGGCAGAGCTTCTCACCCTATCTCTAAGGGAGAGACCCGCCACGGAGGAAAGTCATTTGGGCCGCTTGGACACGTGATCTTGTCCTTTTGGTCATGACCCAAAGCTCCTGACCATAGGTGAGGATGGGAATGTAGATTGAGAGCTTTGCCTTCCGGCTCAGCTCCTTCTTCACCACAACAGATCGATACAGCGTCCGCGTTACTGAAGATGCCGCACCGATCCACCTGTCCATCTCACCATCCACTCTTCCCCCACTCGTGAACAAGACTGGTTCTGTCTCAGGGGGCCAAATGCTTATCTGACTGCACAATATTTCTTGCATCACTCTCTGGGTTTCCACATTTTTCTCAAAATGCACAAAGAGGATGTCTTTTCTTGAGTCTGTAGGCTGCTCAATGTTGCCCAGAAATGCTTCTTCTTGATGGAATTTCACATCACGGACAACGAGCACTGCGGCAAACACTTATGATGTCCTCCTGCAAACTTTTGAGATGATCATTGCAGATAAGTCCATGGATGGTGACACAGTCAACTGTGCCAAAGGCTTTCTGGTCAAATTGTAGGATTTGGATTAGCGTTCCTGTCGTACACATATGAACACATTTTCTCTGAGACTGATGTGGTGTTTGACATCTTCTAGCAGAGAGCTCTGGATGTTCTGTTCTGCAAGAAAAGAAGTGAGTCCCTTCTTGCTTTTGTCAAGGAGAAGAGGTCCGACGGGGTTTTCCAAGTTGTTTATGCCAAAGCAGCAGATCTCACATCAGAGCCCCAAACTGAGCCCACAACTCCAGGATCTCAAGGAGCGCTACACAAATCTGTTCATGGCCATCCTAGACAATCTCACAGTCTGCGCTACTTGGAATTAGTCAATCCAGGGGAATTTGATGAGATGAGACAAGTGTTTCCAGCGAGAGCTTTTCAAAGTGTCCTGAAAAGTTTTAGCCAGTTCTTTGATTCAGGGAGACGCAGGTCTGAACTTCAAGTCCTATATTCAAACCAGGACTCGCAGGGCAACAGGGGAAAGCTCTGTGATTTCTTGCTGCTTCTGAAAGACATGGAGTTGGACAATTCAATACCTCAGGTGGACATTAGTGGCAACCATGGAGTTGGACAATTCAATACCTCAGGTGGACATTAGTGGCAACCATGGAGTTGGACAATTCAATACCTCAGGTGGACATTAGTGGCAACCATGGAGTTGGACAATTCAATACCTCAGGTGGACATTAGTGGCAACCATGGAGTTGGACAATTCAATACCTCAGGTGGACATTAGTGGCAACCATGGAGTTGGACAATTCAATACCTCAGGTGGACATTAGTGGCAACCATGGAGTTGGACAATTCAATACCTCAGGTGGACATTAGTGGCAACCATGGAGTTGGACAATTCAATACCTCAGGTGGACATTAGTGGCAACCATTGGAGCTCCATCTGCAGGTGTAGAAAGGAGCTTCTCCTGTTCAAGTCTTACACCCGCAACACCATGGGCCAAGCAGCTGAGCTCTGCTGGCCATTGAGAGGACACTTGTCAAATCCCTGGAAAAGACGCCTTCTTGGTACGACATTGTCACTGATTGATTAATTGATTGATTGATTGATTGAAACTTGTATTAGTAGATTGCACAGTACAGTACATATTCCGTACAATTGAGCACTAAATGGTAACAGCCCAAAAGGTTTTTCAACTTGTTTAAGTCGGGGTCCACCTTCATCAATTCATGGCAATGATCATGTTCTTGAAAAGGAACAGAGGGTAGAATTTGTGTATAAATAGACAAACAGACATTGAGAGACCGCCATCCACGCTGTAGACAGTTTGACTGTAAGTTTGGTGTATTTCTTCTCCATGAAACCAGATTAAAGTGCAGATGATTTTTCTTACCAGCATCCTTCAGCCTGGACCACCTGACCTCCGGCTTCATCAACTATGTCCAATCGGAGCACAAAGGGGCGGAGCCAACCGTAGACCAGTTGTTGATCAGCGTGAGTGACGGCCTGCATCACTCCGCCTCCGTCCCCTTGTACATCATCATCAATCCCACCAACGACGAAGCACCTTCTCTGAAGCTCGCCAATTTCACTGTACGTAGTCAAGAGGTCACACGGTCAAGCAGTAACCATGGCGACTAAACTGCGCAAGACACAGGCTTTAAATAATAACCACAACACACGACGACTCACTCAGGTGAAGGAGGGCGGCGTCAGGGAGCTTACCCCCTTCGTCCTGGACGCCTTCGACCTGGACGCCCCGCCCGATGTCCTCACCTTTACCGTGGTGACACCGCCGGCTCACGGCAGTCTAATGAACGGCGTCTACGGCGTCGAGACGGCACGCTACAAAGAGGCGACCACTTCCCTCGTAGTCGCCTCCTTCACACTGCGCCAACTCAGAGAGGGTGAGACCCCCGCCACACAGAATACCATCATTTGCAAATCCTTTTCAACTTATATTCAATGAAGTGACTGCAAAGACAAGATATTTCATCTTCACACTGACAAACTCAACTTAGAATGTAATGGCAGCAACACATGTCAAAAAAGGCATTTTTACCAGTGTGTTACATGGCCTTTCCTTTCAACAACACTCAGTGCAGGTTTGGGAACTGAGGAGACACATTTTTGAAGTGGAATTCTTTCCCATTCTTGCTTGATGTACAGCTTAAGTTGTTCAACAGTCTCCTGCCTCATATTTTAGCCTGCACACATTTTCAATGTCTGGACTACAGGCAGGCCAGTCTAGTGTCTTGCTGAAATAAGCAGGGGCGTCCATGATGACAACATATGTTGCTCCAAAACCTGTATGTACCTTTCAGCATTAATGGTGCCTTCACAGATGTGTAAGTTAGCCATGCCTTGGCCACTAATACACCCCCATACCATCACACATGCTGACTACAACACTTTCACCCTACAACAATCACTAATACACCCCCATACCATCACACATGCTGACTACAACACTTTCACCCTACAACAATCACTAATACACCCCCATACCATCACACATGCTGACTACCACACTTTCACCCTACAACAATCACTAATACACCCCCATACCATCACACATGCTGCCTAGAACACTTTCACCCTACAACAATCACTAATACACCCCCATACCATCACACATGCTGCCTAGAACACTTTCACCCTACAACAATCACTAATACACCCCCATACCATCACACATGCTGCCTACAACACTTTCACCCTACAACAATCACTAATACACCCCCATACCATCACACATGCTGCCTAGAACACTTTCACCCTACAACAATCACTAATACACCCCCCATACCATCACACATGCTGTCTAGAACACTTTCACCCTACAACAATCACTAATACACCCACATACCATCACACATGCTGACTACAACACTTTCACCCTACAACAATCACTAATACACCCCCATACCATCACACATGCTGCCTACAACACTTTCACCCTACAACAATCACTAATACACCCCCATACCATCACACATGCTGCCTAGAACACTTTCACCCTACAACAATCACTAATACACCCCCCATACCATCACACATGCTGTCTAGAACACTTTCACCCTACAACAATCACTAATACACCCCCATACCATCACACATGCTGCCAAAACACTTTCACCCTACAACAATCACTAATACACCCCCATACCATCACACATGCTGACTAGAACACTTTCACCCTACAACAATCACTAATACACCCCCATACCATCACACATGCTGACTAGAACACTTTCACCCTACAACAATCACTAATACACCCCCATACCATCACACATGCTGACTACAACACTTTCACCCTACAACAATCACTAATACACCCCCATACCATCACACATGCTGACTACAACACTTTCACCCTACAACAATCACTAATACACCCCCATACCATCACACATGCTGCCTACAACACTTTCACCCTACAACAATCA
>NC_084636.1:594589-642089 GCF_033978795.1 Nerophis ophidion | reverse complement strand
GTCAGGACCTGGGCAGCTGAAGGTGAGGTCAGGACTCGGGCACAGGACCCAGGCAGCTGAAGGTGAGGTCACGACTCGGGGAGCTGAAGGTGAGGTCAGGACTCAGGCACAGGACCCAGGCAGCTGAAGGTGAGGTCAGGACTCAGGCACAGGACCCAGGCAGCTGAAGGTGAGGTCAGGAATCGGGCAGCTGAAGGTGAGGTCAGGACCCAGGCAGCTGAAGGTGAGGTCAGGACTCAGGCACAGGACCCAGGCAGCTGAAGGTGAGGTCAGGACTCGGGCACAGGACCCAGGCAGCTTTAGGTGAGGTCAGGACTCGGGCACAGGACCCGGGCAGCTGAAGAGGAGGTCAGGACCTGGGCAGCTGAAGGTGAGGTCAGGAATCGGGCAGCTGAAGATGAGGTCAGGACCTGGGCAGCTGAAGGTGAGGTCAGGACTCAGGCACAGGACCCAGGCAGCTGAAGGTGAGGTCAGGACTCGGGCACAGGACCCAGGCAGCTGAAGGTGAGGTCAGGACTCGGGCACAGGACCCGGGCAGCTGAAGATGAGGTCAGGACCTGGGCAGCTGAAGGTGAGGTCAGGACTCGGGCACAGGACCCAGGCAGCTGAAGGTGAGGTCACGACTCGGGGAGCTGAAGGTGAGGTCAGGACTCAGGCACAGGACCCAGGCAGCTGAAGGTGAGGTCAGGACTCAGGCACAGGACCCAGGCAGCTGAAGGTGAGGTCAGGAATCGGGCAGCTGAAGGTGAGGTCAGGACCCAGGCAGCTGAAGGTGAGGTCAGGACTCAGGCACAGGACCCAGGCAGCTGAAGGTGAGGTCAGGACTCAGGCACAGGACCCAGGCAGCTGAAGGTGAGGTCAGGACTCGGGCAGCTGAAGGTGAGGTCAGGACTCGGGCACAGGACCCGGGCAGCTGAAGGTGAGGTCAGGAATCGGGCAGCTGAAGGTGAGGTCAGGACTCAGGCACAGGACCCGGGCAGCTGAAGGTGAGGTCAGGACCCGGGAAGCTGAAGGTGAGGTCAGGACTCGGGCACAGGACTCGGGCAGCTGAAGGTGAGGTCAGGACTCGGGCAGCTGAAGGTGAGGTCAGGACTCAGGCAGCTGAAGGTGAGGTCAGGACTCAGGCACAGGACCCAGGCAGCTGAAGGTGAGGTCAGGAATCGGGCAGCTGAAGGTGAGGTCAGGACCCAGGCAGCTGAAGGTGAGGTCAGGACTCAGGCACAGGACCCAGGCAGCTGAAGGTGAGGTCAGGACTCAGGCACAGGACCCAGGCAGCTGAAGGTGAGGTCAGGACTCGGGCAGCTGAAGGTGAGGTCAGGACCCAGGCAGCTGAAGGTGAGGTCAGGACTCGGGCACAGGACCCAGGCAGCTGAAGGTGAGGTCAGGACTCGGGCACAGGACCCGGGCAGCTGAAGATGAGGTCAGGACCTGGGCAGCTGAAGGTGAGGTCAGGACTCGGGCACAGGACCCAGGCAGCTGAAGGTGAGGTCACGACTCGGGGAGCTGAAGGTGAGGTCAGGACTCAGGCACAGGACCCAGGCAGCTGAAGGTGAGGTCAGGACTCAGGCACAGGACCCAGGCAGCTGAAGGTGAGGTCAGGAATCGGGCAGCTGAAGGTGAGGTCAGGACCCAGGCAGCTGAAGGTGAGGTCAGGACTCAGGCACAGGACCCAGGCAGCTGAAGGTGAGGTCAGGACTCGGGCACAGGACCCAGGCAGCTGAAGGTGAGGTCAGGACTCGGGCACAGGACCCGGGCAGCTGAAGAGGAGGTCAGGACCTGGGCAGCTGAAGGTGAGGTCAGGAATCGGGCAGCTGAAGATGAGGTCAGGACCTGGGCAGCTGAAGGTGAGGTCAGGACTCAGGCACAGGACCCAGGCAGCTGAAGGTGAGGTCAGGACTCGGGCACAGGACCCAGGCAGCTGAAGGTGAGGTCAGGACTCGGGCACAGGACCCGGGCAGCTGAAGATGAGGTCAGGACCTGGGCAGCTGAAGGTGAGGTCAGGACTCGGGCACAGGACCCAGGCAGCTGAAGGTGAGGTCACGACTCGGGGAGCTGAAGGTGAGGTCAGGACTCAGGCACAGGACCCAGGCAGCTGAAGGTGAGGTCAGGACTCAGGCACAGGACCCAGGCAGCTGAAGGTGAGGTCAGGAATCGGGCAGCTGAAGGTGAGGTCAGGACCCAGGCAGCTGAAGGTGAGGTCAGGACTCAGGCACAGGACCCAGGCAGCTGAAGGTGAGGTCAGGACTCAGGCACAGGACCCAGGCAGCTGAAGGTGAGGTCAGGACTCGGGCAGCTGAAGGTGAGGTCAGGACTCGGGCACAGGACCCGGGCAGCTGAAGGTGAGGTCAGGAATCGGGCAGCTGAAGGTGAGGTCAGGACTCAGGCACAGGACCCGGGCAGCTGAAGGTGAGGTCAGGACCCGGGAAGCTGAAGGTGAGGTCAGGACTCGGGCACAGGACTCGGGCAGCTGAAGGTGAGGTCAGGACTCGGGCAGCTGAAGGTGAGGTCAGGACTCGGGCAGCTGAAGGTGAGGTCAGGACTCAGGCACAGGACCCAGGCAGCTGAAGGTGAGGTCAGGACTCGGGCAGCTGAAGGTGAGGTCAGGACTCGGGCAGCTGAAGGTGAGGTCAGGACTCGGGCAGCTGAAGGTGAGGTCAGGACTCAGGCACAGGACCCGGGAAGCTGAAGGTGAGGTCAGGACTCTGGCAGCTGAAGGTGAGGTCAGGACTCGGGCACAGGACCCGGGAAGCTGAAGGTGAGGTCAGGACCCGGGCAGCTGAAGGTGAGGTCAGGACTCAGGCACAAGACCTGGGCAGCTGAAGGTGAGGTCAGGACTCAGGATTCTGGCATGTTGTCCTGCAGTAGCCAGCGTGCAACTTGTCTGCAGGCCCAGTCGGGTTGGACTCAGCTGGCGGTGGGTCAGAACTTCACTCAGGACGACGTGGACAAGAACCGACTGTGGTACGCGCACGTTGCCGCCGCCAACGCCTCCGGGTTCAAAGGTCACGACAGCTTCCGCTTCAGCCTGAGCGACTTGGACAAGACGGGGCCGCCACAGAGCTTCTTCATCTCCGTGCACACGGTGAAGAAAGGTGAGCTGGGCTGCAGGTAGACAAACGCACACCTCAGCGTGCTCATGCATTATTGAGGGCTCGCTCGCCGTGCCAGCTCTGCCAGTCGGGTGAACACGCCACCACAGGACCCGGCCTCTCCTGGCGCCCACCTGAGGTGAAAAAGGAGCGAGCTCCTGAGCCGCTGAATAATTGAGAGTGGAATGCAGCAGCTGTGCACGCCGCTCCTAAGGGTGGTGCTTCTCTTCACGCCTCATCGTCCCAAGTCCGTGGTTACAAATCCGACCTCTGACCCACGCAGGGGACATCTCGCTGGCGAGCAGGGCGGTGTCGCTGGCGGAGGGGCAGCGCGTGGTCCTCAACACAGACTTCCTGTCGGCTTCCGACGGCGCCGGGCGTCCGGACGAGCTGGTCTACACGGTCACGGTGGCGCCGCGTCACGGCCTGCTGCACGGCGTGCGGAGGCCTGGCGTGCCGCTGCCCACCTTCACGCAGATGGACGTGGCGGCTCACAGAGTGTGCTACACCCACGACAACGGCCACGCCCACCGCAGCGACAGCTTCAGGTCAGTCTGTGCCTCAGGTTGAAGGTCAAGACATCTTGAAGTCATATTCCTTTCAGTGACTACTCGGGTTGTATGCCATACCACTGCTGGTATGGCATACAACCCTTTCAGTGACTACTCGGGTTGTATGCCATACCACTGCTGGTATGGCATACAACCCTTCCAGTGACTACTCGGGTTGTATGCCATACCACTGCTGGTATGGCATACAACCCTTCCAGTGACTACTCGGGTTGTATGCCATACCACTGCTGGTATGGCATACAACCCTTCCAGTGACTACTCGGGTTGTATGCCATACCACTGCTGGTATGGCATACAACCCTTCCAGTGACTACTCAGGTTGTATGCCATACCACTGCTGGTATGGCATCGCGGGTCATCAGTCAAAAAGAGTACCTTTTGAAAAGTACTGCTTCTGTCTATCTGTGATGAGGGGTGACTTGTCCAGGGTGTACACCGCCTTCCCCCCCCTGGGACTCAAAGGGGACAAGCGGTAGAAAATGGATTGATGGGTTCCCCAATTTGTAGTTTTTCTTTATTTTAACGGGCATGATGGCGTGTCATCACGTAGTGACATCATTGCTTTTACCAGCAGAGGAGCATGTATGGCAGCGCACACGTACTGAGTACTTACAAGCAGACACATTGTGGAGACAGAAAAGGGAGAATGGACACATTTTGCTGTAAAAAGTCAAGATAAAGGTGAAGTTAAAACACTCTCAGGAAGAACTGCTTAAACACATGCAGCTAACATCCCTCCACAGTGTTTTAGCTACTTCTACATCACTAATCCTGGCCTCCATGGCAACAAATGAAGTAAGTTTCTTACAAGTAGCATTATCACTGGAGGATGAGGAATAGCTAAACATGCTTCATGACACAGCGTAGGAGGATACAACAGCTCACCGCCGTCACCGCTAACAAACTCAAGCACGCCTGAATGCAAACAAACGCCACGGGTGGATCTACACCTGACATCCACTGTAATGATACCAAGTACAGGAGCGTATATAGTCGATACTACTACATCCGTCCATCCATCCATTTTCTACCGCTTATTCCCTTTCGGGGTCGCGGGGGGCGCTGGCGCCTATCTCAGCTACAATCGGGCGGAAGGCGGGGTACACCCTTGACAAGTCGCCACCTCATCGCAGGGCCAACACAGATAGACAGACAACATTCACACACTAGGGACCATTTAGTGTTGCCAATCAACCTATCCCCAGGTGCATGTCTTTGGAGGTGGGAGGGGCCTATCCCCAGGTGCATGTCTTTGGAGGTGGGAGGGGCCTATCCCCAGGTGCATGTCTTTGGAGGTGGGAGGGGCCTATCCCCAGGTGCATGTCTTTGGAGGTGGGAGGGGCCTATCCCCAGGTGCATGTCTTTGGAGGTGGGAGGGGCCTATCCCCAGGTGCATGTCTTTGGAGGTGGGAGGGGCCTATCCCCAGGTGCATGTCTTTGGAGGTGGGAGGGGCCTATCCCCAGGTGCATGTCTTTGGAGGTGGGAGGGGCCTATCTCCAGGTGCATGTCTTTGGAGGTGGGAGGGGCCTATCCCCAGGTGCATGTCTTTGGAGGTGGGAGGGGCCTATCCCCAGGTGCATGTCTTTGGAGGTGGGAGGGGCCTATCCCCAGGTGCATGTCTTTGGAGGTGGGAGGAAGCTTGGCTTCACGGTGGCAGAGGGGTTAGTGCGTCTGCCTCACAATACGAAGGTCCTGCAGTCCTGGGTTCAAATCCAGGCTCGGGGATCCTACTACAATTAAACCCATATTTTTTATCTTCACAAAATCTTTTTTCCTGTTTTTTAAATTCATTTTATGTTTATAAAGTCAGTAAATATGTCCCTGGACACACGAGGACTTTGAATATGACTAATGTATGATCCTGGAACTACTTGGTATCGACATGATCCATACCTAAATGTGTGGTATCATCCACAACTAATGTACAGTATCAAAGAAGAGAAGAATAAGTGATTATTTCATTTGAACAGAAGTGTAGATAGAACACTTTAAAACAGAAAATAAGCAGAGGAACTAATAGATTAATATCTTTTTACAGTTTGTCCCTCATAATGTGTATAAAATAATAGGTGTATAAATGATACTGCAGACTAATTAGGAGTCTTTGTTTGTTTACTTCCTCCTAAAAGACAAGTTGTCAAGTATGTTCAACATCTTATTGAAGGTCTAAATAACAATAATAAACATATGTTTCATGTACTCTAACATCATTTGTGGTTCCAATTAAGCCAATAATGACATTTTTGTGGCCCCCTTTATTTAGAAAAGTATCAAAATGCATTGTGGTACCGGTACCAAAATATTGGTATGGGGACAACCCTCGTGACTACAAATAATGGCCGTCCTCCTAATAATAGTCCTAATGAGAAGGAGCTAAATAAAAAGTGATGAAAGGCAGAAAGATGTTGATGTGCGTGGGCTGCCAGCTTGGCAGGTGGCGATGTTTTATGTTGGCGAGGGTGCGGGGTGTCAGCTCGCCAGGTTTGTCACCCAGGCCGCCGCCGTCCAAACCGCCTGGCAATTTGGCCGCCAAACCAGCAAGGTGTCGGAGCCAAGAAGGGCGTGCACGTGACCGAGTGACACGTTACAAGCATCACTTTTACAACCGCGTGCACGTGACCGAGTGACACGTTACAAGCATCACTTTTACAACCGCGTGCACGTGACCGAGTGACATGTTACAAGCATCACTTTTACAACCGCGTGCACGTGACCGAGTGACACGTTACAAGCATCACTTTTACAACCCAATGAGACATTCATAGATTGTAAATGTTGGATTGTCACGGCCCAATTGGCTCTTTTGCTCTGCAAATGAATCCACAAACGCAGACACCACAAAGATGTAACAGCACTGAGCCACAAATACTCTTTCAATATCTATTTGTTAGGGATTTCAATATTGGCTGCACAAGAACAGCGTGAGCGATTTAGAGGTGGATGTGGCTCAGGTGTGGCCTCATGAACACACACCTGTGCGTGTCAGAGAGAGGTGGCAGCCATGATGAATGGCCCTGATTAGGACACAAACAACAACGTTGGCACGCCGGCAAACATGGCGTTGGACGCAGACGTGTCCCTGAGCAAACATGGCCCGCACCGGAGCCAGATGTTGCACCGGGGCGCTCGTGTGTGTGCGTGTGTGTGTGTGTGTGTGTGTGTGTGTGTGTGTGTGTGTGTGTGGTGGCAGCTCAGGATGGCGAGGCCCGCGGCAGTTTGTCAGCTGACTGGCTGCAGGGCAAATACACAGATTGTGTTGGCAACGTCTCCAACACAAGTGCTACTTGCTACTAGCTCTGTGTGTGTCTGTGTGTGTGTGTGTGTGTGTGTGTGTGTGTGTGTGTGTGTGTGTGTGTGTGTGCGTGTGTGTATATTCATGGTACTAAAATAATACACAAAAATTTGGGATGTCAACAAAAAAAAATTTTCAAATTATTTGCAGTCTTTATCTGAAACAATTTTTAATCTATTAAAAAATATATAAATCAAAAATCGATTATTCATTCTTTTTTAAAAATTATTTTTTTACTGTATTTTTAAGACCATAAGTCGTAGTTTTTTCCATAGTTTGGCCGGGGGTGCGACTTATACTCAGGAGCGACTTATGTGTGAAATTATTAGCACATTAGTGTAAAATATCAAATAATATTATTTATCTCATTGACGTAAGAGACTAGACGCATAATATTTCATGGGATTTATGGATTAGGAGTGAGAGATAGTGTGGTAAAAGTAGAGCATGTTCTATATCGGGGTTGGCAACCTTTACCACTCAAAGAGCCATTTTGACCCGTTTCACAAAATAAAGAAAACATTTACAAGACTCCTTTGAAATTTAAAATGGAATAACACAGCGTACAAAGTTTTTCTTTGCTTTGTGCTATGTATTAACCAGGAGTCTCAGACATGCGGCTCGCACCTTAATATGAAAATGTAATATTAGCGCAGCCCGCCAGTTTTGTTTGAATGTCGCTTGACATCACAATTGCCAACCATCTCAATTTTTCCGGGAGACTACCGAGTTTTAGAGCAACCATTCACCCAAACATCAATAAGTGCGTGCTATGATGACAGTGCGTTTAGTGCCCTCTATAACCTTACAAACAGTTGGCACCCCCCAACCTCAACCGACACATGGGGGGGTGCCGGGGTGTATAATGAAGCCCGGAAGAGTTAGGGATGCATGCAATTCTGGGTATTTTTTCTGTTGTGTTATGGTGCGGATGTTCTCCTGAAATGTGTCTGTCATTCTTGTTTGGTGTGGGTTCACAGTGTGGCACATATTTGTAAGAGTGTTAAACTTGTTTATATCACAACCCTCAGTGTGACCTGTATGGCTGTTGAACAAGTATGCCTTGCAGTCGCTTGAGCGTTGAGTCAGTAGCCCACAGATAGCAGAGTACTAAAGTGGACGCTACCACATGGTCGACAGGACGTTTAAGGCATTGCCATCACGGCACGCCCTCGATATTGTTGTCCGGGTGAAAATCAGAGAATGTTATCCTGGGGAGATTTCTGGGAGAGGCAATGAAATCAGGAAAACCTCCCGGAAAAATGGTGGGGTCGGCAAGTATGCAGCTGAGCCACGTCAGAGTGATCCAAGAGCCGCGGGTTGCCGACCCCTGATGTAGATGTTCTAGTTATTTGAATGACTCTTACCATCATATGTTAGCTTAACATAGCAGTTGCTTATTTATGCCTCATATAACCTACACTTATTCAGCCTCTTCTTCACTATTCTTTATTTAGTTTAAATTGCCTTTCAAATGTCTGTTCTTGCTGTTGGATTTTATCAAATACATTTCCCCCCAAAATGCGACTTACCGTATTTCCTTGATTACCCGCCGGGGCGCTAATTAATTTAAAAACCTCTTCTCACTCCTGCGCTTATTCAAGGCATGTGGTAAAAGTAAGCAGGCGCTAGAAATTTTAAAACCTCTTCTCACTCCTGCGCTTACCAATTGCATGCAGTAAAAAATTGAGTGTGATATAAAAAACATAAATAATTATTCTGCGGCTGCGGCCCTGTGGTTGGGGACCACTGCTCTACAACATGTCATGGCGCCCACCTTTACACCATGCTATCTGCGGCCCGGTGGTTGGGGACCACTGCTCTACAACATGTCATGGCGCCCACCTTTACACCATGCTATCTGCGGCCCGGTGGTTGGGGACCACCTTTACACCATGCTATCTGCGGCCCGGTGGTTGGGGACCACCTTTACACCATGCTATCTGCGGCCCGGTGGTTGGGGACCACCTTTACACCATGCTATCTGCGGCCCGGTGGTTGGGGACCACCTTTACACCATGCTATCTGCGGCCCGGTGGTTGGGGACCACTGCTCTACAACATGTCATGGCGCCCACCTTTACACCATGCTATCTGCGGCCCGGTGGTTGGGGACCACCTTTACACCATGCTATCTGCGGCCCGGTGGTTGGGGACCACCTTTACACCATGCTATCTGCGGCCCGGTGGTTGGGGACCACCTTTACACCATGCTATCTGCGGCCCGGTGGTTGGGGACCACCTTTACACCATGCTATCTGCGGCCCGGTGGTTGGGGACCACCTTTACACCATGCTATCTGCGGCCCGGTGGTTGGGGACCACCTTTACACCATGCTATCTGCGGCCCGGTGGTTGGGGACCACCTTTACACCATGCTATCTGCGGCCCGGTGGTTGGGGACCACCTTTACACCATGCTATCTGCGGCCCGGTGGTTGGGGACCACCTTTACACCATGCTATCTGCGGCCCGGTGGTTGGGGACCACCTTTACACCATGCTATCTGCGGCCCGGTGGTTGGGGACCACCTTTACACCATGCTATCTGCGGCCCGGTGGCATTTCGCTGCTTCTCCTAAGAGATTACGATGCATACTTGGTCAACAGCCATACCTTTTACACTGATGGTTGTGATATAAACATCTTTAACACTTACTAATATGCGCCACACTCTGTGAACCCACACCAAACACATTTCTGGAGAACATTGGCTCTGTAACACATTATAAAGGCAACATAAGAATTACCCAAAATTCCAATGCATCCATGACTCTTGGCTATATTATACATGCACCCCCAACTCCGCCCACCTCAATCGGTCCCAAATAACATTTATCACGGCTGTCTATCTGCTTCAGGAGGAACTTAGTTGATCAGAGAACTGGCACCCAATGTTATGCAAACGTAAGGACTTTGAACCGAAAATCGTTTTGAATCAAGAATTGATTCTGAATCGAATAGCTGACCTCAAGAATGGAATCAAAGTCCTCGGTGTAGCTATTTCATGCAAGGGAAGTTTTGTCCCTTCTCAGCGTCTTTTTTATGGCAAAGCCTGTGTTTATTGGCAGACGTCATTTTGATGAACAAGTCTGTCTTTCAGAAAGGGTCGCATAAGAAAGACAGATAAAGGAGGCAACGTATCAAAATCCAGATGATACAGTGCTGACTTGTAATACACTTTTCCACCACCTGTGGCAGTAATGACAATCTCAAACAAACGGAAGAAATCTGGAGCTGAAGTCGTAGAGAAGTTTCTTAAGCGCAAAAATGATGACTTAAGTGTTGAAGCTATATTTTTATTTGCATTTTAATTTTATTGACAGTTTAATCAAGAAACATAATTATTAATTTACTTTATTTTATCACAATATAATTGTATGTAAATGTATTTATTTGTTAGCTATGTATGAGTCCCTTTTTGATTAGTACTTGTATTTCTAATCAGCCTGACCTAAGCCTAAAGTTTATGTTCAATAAATAATATTCTCTGTGATTAACACATGCTTTCATATCATTGGACAAGGTTGTACATTGTAGGTAATTTACATATAAATATTGAACACAATTAAAATCAAGAGTAAGAACTAGTTCAGTGTTAATATTCGAGTGGGCCCCTGGCCTCTCTGTAGTGGAAAAGTTGGGCCCTGAGGTCAAGAACCTCGGTTCTAAGCCGTCTGAAGATAAGGTCAACAACAAAGCATTTATTCCAACACAACAAAAACGGCCCTCGAGCCACACTCCGGACATCTTTGGTTTGCATCGGCACATTCACTCGGAGAGATAAAGTGCATTTTGTCTTGTTAAGTTCATCAGCGTGGCGTGCTGATCTTGGTAGGTCCTAACTTTTGTTAAGTTCATCAGCGTGGCGTGCTGATCTTGATAGGTCCTAACTTTTGTTAAGTTCATCAGCGTGGCGTGCTGATCTTGGTAGGTCCTAACTTTTGTTAAGTTCATCAGCGTGGCGTGCTGATCTTGGTAGGTCCTAACTTTTGTTAAGTTCATTAGCGTGGCGTGCTCATCTTGGTAGGTCCTAACTTTTGTTAAGTTCATTAGCGTGGCGTGCTCATCTTGATAGGTCCTAACTTTTGTTAAGTTCATCAGCGTGGCGTGCTGATCTTGGTAGGTCCTAACTTTTGTTAAGTTCATTAGCGTGGCGTGCTGATCTTGGTAGGTCCTAACTTTTGTTAAGTTCATTAGCGTGGCGTGCTGATCTTGGTAGGTCCTAACTTTTGTTAAGTTCATTAGCGTGGCGTGCTGATCTTGATAGGTCCTAACTTTTGTTAAGTTCATTAGCGTGGCGTGCTGATCTTGGTAGGTCCTAACTTTTGTTAAGTTCATTAGTGTGGCGTGCTCATCTTGGTAGGTCCTAACTTTTGTTAAGTTCATTAGCGTGGCGTGCTGATCTTGGTAGGTCCTAACTTTTGTTAAGTTCATCAGTGTGGCGTGCTGATCTTGGTAGGTCCTAACTTTTGTTAAGTTCATTAGCGTGGCGTGCTCATCTTGGTAGGTCCTAACTTTTGTTAAGTTCATTAGCGTGGCGTGCTGATCTTGATAGGTCCTAACTTTTGTTAAGTTCATCAGTGTGGCGTGCTGATCTTGGTAGGTCCTAACTTTTGTTAAGTTCATTAGCGTGGCGTGCTCATCTTGGTAGGTCCTAACTTTTGTTAAGTTCATCAGCGTGGCGTGCTGATCTTGGTAGGTCCTAACTTTTGTTAAGTTCATTAGCGTGGCGTGCTCATCTTGGTAGGTCCTAACTTTTGTTAAGTTCATTAGCGTGGCGTGCTCATCTTGATAGGTCCTAACTTTTGTTAAGTTCATTAGCGTGGCGTGCTGATCTTGGTAGGTCCTAACTTTTGTTAAGTTCATTAGTGTGGCGTGCTGATCTTGATAGGTCCTAACTTTTGTTAAGTTCATTAGCGTGGCGTGCTGATCTTGATAGGTCCTAACTTTTGTTAAGTTCATTAGCGTGGCGTGCTCATCTTGATAGGTCCTAACTTTTGTTAAGTTCATTAGTGTGGCGTGCTGATCTTGGTAGGTCCTAACTTTTGTTAAGTTCATTAGTGTGGCGTGCTGATCTTGATAGGTCCTAACTTTTGTTAAGTTCATTAGCGTGGCGTGCTGATCTTGATAGGTCCTAACTTTTGTTAAGTTCATTAGCGTGGCGTGCTCATCTTGATAGGTCCTAACTTTTGTTAAGTTCATTAGTGTGGCGTGCTGATCTTGATAGGTCCTAACTTTTGTTAAGTTCATTAGCGTGGCGTGCTCATCTTGATAGGTCCTAACTTTTGTTAAGTTCATTAGTGTGGCGTGCTGATCTTGATAGGTCCTAACTTTTGTTAAGTTCATTAGCGTGGCGTGCTCATCTTGATAGGTCCTAACTTTTGTTAAGTTCATTAGCGTGGCGTGCTGATCTTGGTAGGTCCTAACTTTTGTTAAGTTCATTAGTGTGGCGTGCTGATCTTGATAGGTCCTAACTTTTGTTAAGTTCATTAGCGTGGCGTGCTCATCTTGATAGGTCCTAACTTTTGTTAAGTTCATCAGCGTGGCGTGCTCATCTTGGTAGGTCCTAACTTTTGTTAAGTTCATTAGCGTGGCGTGCTGATCTTGGTAGGTCCTAACTTTTGTTAAGTTCATTAGCGTGGCGTGCTGATCTTGGTAGGTCCTAACTTTTGTTAAGTTCATTAGCGTGGCGTGCTGATCTTGGTAGGTCCTAACTTTTGTTAAGTTCATTAGCGTGGCGTGCTGATCTTGATAGGTCCTAACTTTTGTTAAGTTCATTAGCGTGGCGTGCTGATCTTGGTAGGTCCTAACTTTTGTTAAGTTCATTAGTGTGGCGTGCTCATCTTGGTAGGTCCTAACTTTTGTTAAGTTCATTAGCGTGGCGTGCTGATCTTGATAGGTCCTAACTTTTGTTAAGTTCATCAGTGTGGCGTGCTGATCTTGGTAGGTCCTAACTTTTGTTAAGTTCATTAGCGTGGCGTGCTCATCTTGGTAGGTCCTAACTTTTGTTAAGTTCATCAGCGTGGCGTGCTGATCTTGGTAGGTCCTAACTTTTGTTAAGTTCATTAGCGTGGCGTGCTCATCTTGGTAGGTCCTAACTTTTGTTAAGTTCATTAGCGTGGCGTGCTCATCTTGATAGGTCCTAACTTTTGTTAAGTTCATTAGCGTGGCGTGCTGATCTTGGTAGGTCCTAACTTTTGTTAAGTTCATTAGTGTGGCGTGCTGATCTTGATAGGTCCTAACTTTTGTTAAGTTCATTAGCGTGGCGTGCTGATCTTGATAGGTCCTAACTTTTGTTAAGTTCATTAGCGTGGCGTGCTCATCTTGATAGGTCCTAACTTTTGTTAAGTTCATTAGTGTGGCGTGCTGATCTTGATAGGTCCTAACTTTTGTTAAGTTCATTAGCGTGGCGTGCTCATCTTGATAGGTCCTAACTTTTGTTAAGTTCATTAGTGTGGCGTGCTGATCTTGATAGGTCCTAACTTTTGTTAAGTTCATTAGCGTGGCGTGCTGATCTTGATAGGTCCTAACTTTTGTTAAGTTCATCAGCGTGGCGTGCTGATCTTGGTAGGTCCTAACTTTTGTTAAGTTCATTAGTGTGGCGTGCTCATCTTGGTAGGTCCTAACTTTTGTTAAGTTCATTAGTGTGGCGTGCTGATCTTGATAGGTCCTAACTTTTGTTAAGTTCATTAGCGTGGCGTGCTGATCTTGGTAGGTCCTAACTTTTGTTAAGTGCATTAGCGTGGCGTGCTCATCTTGATAGGTCCTAACTTTTGTTAAGTGCATTAGCGTGGCGTGCTCATCTTGGTAGGTCCTAACTTTTGTTAAGTTCATTAGCGTGGCGTGCTGATCTTGATAGGTCCTAACTTTTGTTAAGTTCATTAGCGTGGCGTGCTCATCTTGGTAGGTCCTAACTTTTGTTAAGTTCATTAGCGTGGCGTGCTCATCTTGGTAGGTCCTAACTTTTGTTAAGTTCATTAGCGTGGCGTGCTGATCTTGGTAGGTCCTAACTTTTGTTAAGTTCATTAGTGTGGCGTGCTGATCTTGATAGGTCCTAACTTTTGTTAAGTTCATTAGCGTGGCGTGCTCATCTTGGTAGGTCCTAACTTTTGTTAAGTTCATTAGCGTGGCGTGCTGATCTTGGTAGGTCCTAACTTTTGTTAAGTTCATTAGCGTGGCGTGCTGATCTTGGTAGGTCCTAACTTTTGTTAAGTTCATTAGTGTGGCGTGCTGATCTTGATAGGTCCTAACTTTTGTTAAGTTCATTAGCGTGGCGTGCTGATCTTGGTAGGTCCTAACTTTTGTTAAGTTCATTAGTGTGGCGTGCTCATCTTGGTAGGTCCTAACTTTTGTTAAGTTCATTAGCGTGGCGTGCTGATCTTGGTAGGTCCTAACTTTTGTTAAGTTCATTAGTGTGGCGTGCTCATCTTGATAGGTCCTAACTTTTGTTAAGTTCATTAGCGTGGCGTGCTGATCTTGGTAGGTCCTAACTTTTGTTAAGTTCATTAGCGTGGCGTGCTGATCTTGGTAGGTCCTAACTTTTGTTAAGTTAATCAGCGTGGCGTGCTGATCTTGGTAGGTCCTAACTTTTGTTAAGTTCATTAGTGTGGCGTGCTCATCTTGGTAGGTCCTAACTTTTGTTAAGTTCATTAGTGTGGCGTGCTGATCTTGATAGGTCCTAACTTTTGTTAAGTTCATTAGCGTGGCGTGCTGATCTTGGTAGGTCCTAACTTTTGTTAAGTGCATTAGCGTGGCGTGCTCATCTTGGTAGGTCCTAACTTTTGTTAAGTTCATTAGTGTGGCGTGCTGATCTTGGTAGGTCCTAACTTTTGTTAAGTGCATTAGCGTGGCGTGCTCATCTTGATAGGTCCTAACTTTTGTTAAGTTCATTAGCGTGGCGTGCTCATCTTGGTAGGTCCTAACTTTTGTTAAGTTCATTAGTGTGGCGTGCTCATCTTGGTAGGTCCTAACTTTTGTTAAGTTCATTAGCGTGGCGTGCTGATCTTGATAGGTCCTAACTTTTGTTAAGTTCATCAGCGTGGCGTGCTGATCTTGGTAGGTCCTAACTTTTGTTAAGTTCATTAGTGTGGCGTGCTCATCTTGGTAGGTCCTAACTTTTGTTAAGTTCATTAGTGTGGCGTGCTGATCTTGATAGGTCCTAACTTTTGTTAAGTTCATTAGCGTGGCGTGCTGATCTTGGTAGGTCCTAACTTTTGTTAAGTGCATTAGCGTGGCGTGCTCATCTTGATAGGTCCTAACTTTTGTTAAGTTCATTAGCGTGGCGTGCTCATCTTGGTAGGTCCTAACTTTTGTTAAGTTCATTAGCGTGGCGTGCTGATCTTGATAGGTCCTAACTTTTGTTAAGTTCATTAGCGTGGCGTGCTCATCTTGGTAGGTCCTAACTTTTGTTAAGTTCATTAGCGTGGCGTGCTCATCTTGGTAGGTCCTAACTTTTGTTAAGTTCATTAGCGTGGCGTGCTGATCTTGGTAGGTCCTAACTTTTGTTAAGTTCATTAGTGTGGCGTGCTGATCTTGATAGGTCCTAACTTTTGTTAAGTTCATTAGCGTGGCGTGCTGATCTTGGTAGGTCCTAACTTTTGACTTTTGTCACAACAGTTTCGTCATCACCAACGGCCACTCGTCCCGCACTGGAAGTCTGCATTTACACATCCAGCTCGGCGACCGAATCCCGCCAACGCTGGAGCGCAATGCGGGTTTGGGCCTGCAGAATGGCGTCACAGAAACCATCACGGCGGACCACCTGCAGCTCAGCGACCCCGACACAGCCGCCTCAAACCTGAGCTTTGTGGTCACTGAGCCACCCCGCTACGGCCGCCTCATGCTCAGGGGAGTCCCGCTGACACCCCCGCTTAGGTTCACCCAGGCGGATGTGGACCAGCGCCACCTGACTTACTGGCACAGCCGGAGCAGCCGGGCAGAGTTGGACAGGTTCTACTTCTTGCCCACGGATGGCAACAATCCAGGTTACCTGGAGTTTGGACAGTTGACAGAGGAGCCTGCTGCATTCATCATTCAGGTGAGCTTTGAAAAGTGGACAAAAAGAAAATGAATTACATTAGACCTATATTCAACCTAATTTAGTTGTTCATCCATCCATCCATTTCTACTGCTTGTCCCTTTTGGGGTCGCTGGAGCCTCTCAGCTTTAAAAATAGAAACCATTCAAAACTATAGAACATTGTTGATCTCAAATATGAGTGAGCAGTGACATCTAGTGGCAGCAGTGCACAACTGCACACTTCTTTAGAGTGAAGAAACACTTACTTGAATAATACATCCTTCATCCGTTTTCTACCGCTTGTCCCTTTTGGGGTCTCAGTTTGACTCACAACACAAAGGTTCTGGGTTCAATCCCGGGTTCAGGATCTTTTTGTGTGGAGTTTGAATGTTCTCCCTCCAAAGACATGCACCTGGGGATAGGCCCCTCCCACCTCCAAAGACATGCACCTGGGGATAGGCCCCTCCCACCTCCAAAGACATGCACCTGGGGATAGGCCCCTCTCACCTCCAAAGACATGCACCTGGGGATAGGCGCCTCCCAACTCCAAAGACATGCACCTGGGGATAGGCGCCTCCCAACTCCAAAGACATGCACCTGGGGATAGGCCCCTCCCAACTCCAAAGACATGCACCTGGGGATAGGCGCCTCCCAACTCCAAAGACATGCACCTGGGGATAGGCGCCTCCCAACTCCAAAGACATGCACCTGGGGATAGGCCCCTCCCACCTCCAAAGACATGCACCTGGGGATAGGCGCCTCCCACCTCCAAAGACATGCACCTGGGGATAGGCGCCTCCCACCTCCAAAGACATGCACCTGGGGATAGGCCCCTCCCACCTCCAAAGACATGCACCTGGGGATAGGCGCCTCCCACCTCCAAAGACATGCACCTGGGGATAGGCCCCTCCCACCTCCAAAGACATGCACCTGGGGATAATAATAATAATAATGGATTAGATGTATATCGTGCTTTTCTATTGTTAGATACTCAAAGCGCTCACAGAGAAGTGGGAACCCATCATTCATTCACACGATGGTGGTGGTAAGCTACATCTGTAGCCACAGCTGCCCTGGGGTAGACTGACGGAAGCGTGGCTGCCAGTTTGCGCCTACGGCCCCTCCGACCACCACCTGTCATTCATTCATCATTCATTCACCAGTGTGAGCGGCACCGGGGGGCAATGGTGAAGTGTCCTGCCCAAGGACACAACGGCAGCGATTTGGATGTCAATAGGTGGGAAGCGAACCTGCAACCCTCAGGTTTCTGGCACGGCCGCTCTACCCACTACACCATGCCGCCCCAATAGGTTGATTTGCAACACTAAATGGTCCCTAGTGTGTGAATGTTGTCTGTCTATCTGTGTTGGCCCTGCCATGAGGTGGTGACTTGTCCAGGGTGTACCCCACCTTCCACCAGAATGCAGCTGAGATAGGCTCCAGCAGCCTTGCGACCCCAAACGGAATAAGCGGTAGCAAATGGATTGACGAATACATCCTGTCAGGTAAATGAAGGCTAGCCTGACAACATAAAGTAAGGCCAACAGGAAGTACACACTACAAGGTCCACGGCAAGTACACACTACAAGGTCCACGGCAAGTACACACTACAAGGTCCACGGCAAGTACACACTACAAGGTCCACGGCAAGTACACACTACAAGGTCCACGGCAAGTACACACTACAAGGTCCACGGCAAGTACACACTACAAGGTCCACGGCAAGTACACACTACAAGGTCCACGGCAAGTACACACTACAAGGTCCACGGCAAGTACACACTACAAGGTCCACGGCAAGGGTCTTACCTCAAGGTTCCAGCAGGAGGGGTTTGGAATCAGGCTTGTGGAGTGAGAAAAAGAAAGTCAGTTAACCACACGGAATGTATATTTTTCATAAGCATCCCAAAGATCTATAGCACGGTTTTAAGTAGAGCCAAACTTAGAAAAGAGACCAATAAATAAGCCCAACTGCACCTGACATAGGTGGAGCAGGTGGACAGGTCGCCTCCGAGTCTGACCACCAGGGGGAGTCCCAGCGAGGTGGCAGAGCTGAGCGACGGGCGATTTGTCATCTTCATCACCTCCAGACATCTGCAGGCGGCTGACTCCGACAGTCCGGTGGACGAGCTTCAGTTTTCAGTCATCAGGCCTCCACATTTCGGCTACCTGGAGAACATTCTCACAGGTAAGATGACGAGCCTGAACTTCCTGTCATGTGTTGCTGGTGGAGTTGTTCAAAGAAAAAGTGAACGTGGTAAATATCTCAGAGTCCTGGTCTCAATCTCGCAGGCGCTTACATTAAAGGTCGCTTTACGCAGCGAGATGTGGAGCGTCGCTCAGTGGTTTTTGTCCTTCCCCCTGACATGGAGGTGACAGCCGACAGCTTCCAGTTCCGCCTCAGTGACCCGGCCGGCAACTCAGCCCTGCCCGAAACGTCAGTTTGGGGTCAAACATGGGAATTAGACAGCGGCTGATTCAGAAAGCCGGGTGTCATTTGACAAAGTCTCTCCTGTAGACTGGAACTGTCCTGGTCCCGAGTCCAACTATCAGCCACCTGCTACCGGACCTGTGAGACTGCAGGAACGCTACAGGTCCAGATCGAACGCAGTGGAAAGAGCAGCGAGCCAGCTTATGTGGCCATACAGGTCAGGACAATGCCAAAAAAGAAAAAAGTGGGTGTTCCCTATTGAAAGTGATACTTTGCATCCCCACAGGTGGAGGACGGGACTGCCAAACTAGGCCAGGATTTCACACACAGTAGAGCCGGTCTCATCCAGCTTGATCCAGGTTGAAAAACTGCACTTTGTTGGAAAGACGTCACTGTTTGATAAGCATATACATACTGCACGATAGTCGCCTCTCAGGTGAAACTGAAACAATATCTGGGGACAAGGTCAAATAAGTCTTTTGGTGAGGTGCATGCAGAGTCTTGTTACCATAACCAGCTAACACGCTTCCTTCTAGGAGTCAACATGAAAACTTGGAACATTTACTTGAAAGATGACGGACTGGAGGAGAACCACGAGACCTTCATGGTCACTCTGAAGAATCCAAAGAATTCGGTTCTAGGACAAAGAAACTCAGCCAGTGTGGAGATCATTGATCCGAGAGGAGGTGATAGAGCATCCACACTCCCGCCATCATGTTTGATCTGAACGTTTCCATGCTCCAAAATGCTTCCACGTGCTATCAGGAAAGTGTGATCCTGGCGACCTGAGTAAGGAAGAAGACAAGGCCGAGCTCCACCCCACCATTCATGCTCCTCCCACACCTACGGAAGATGAGCCCGTCACAGAGATCGAGGTAGAACTTCTGTGGGAGAACCAGCCTCACCCTCCCCGTGGTGATGTTCCAAACCGCCATCACTATCCAGAGGACCAGGCAGTCCCCGGCAACAGACACTCTCTTGGCCGGCAGCCAACAGTCACTGGTAATTCTGGGAATACTGGACTTAAGGTGAGAAGTTATTTAAGCTCCTCTTGGGACACATTAGGACAAAAATCCTACCTGTGTTGGCATTCAGGTGCTCCTGTCAGCAGGACCTGGACCTGAGCAGAAAGTCTGGACAGTAAGATTGAAAAGATAACAGAAGCAGATCTAAAATCTATGCCTAAACTGCCCCCCTTTCATCAGTTCCACAGTCTGACTCCTCTGCGGCTGGAGGAGGTGGCACCAGGGGGCGCTGTACAGAGCAGCTCGCACCACACCCACTTCCTGCAGCAGGGGCACCTTGAAAACATCCCTCAGTTGGATCATGCAGGAAGCAGGCAGAAGACAGAGCTGCACCAGCGCAAAGTACTTTTCTGGCATTATGAGGACATACATGTCACCCTGTCTCTGAGTTTGTTTTTTTTTAACTTCTTCAGACGGGACGGTCGCTTAGAAGCTGGTGTGAAGATGGTTGGACTCACCACAAGGGGCGCTGTTACCTCGCCAGCTTATCTGTCAGCAGCTGGGCTAGTGCCGAGCACACATGTTCTCTTCTGTACGCTTTGCTTTTTTTTTGTACAATTCAAGAACTCAAGTTAAAATCACTAAACCCACACTTTTCACAGGTTTAACAGCAGCCTGGCGAGTGTTCGGTCCAGACGGGATATGCCATGGCTGTGGAAGTTTGTCGGGAAGAAGCCATTTTGGATCAGTAAGTCTCAACCTGACGACCTCGTAAGAAGTCAAACCTAAAGCTCTACCTTTTAATTTGTACTTGTTTCTTGCTGCTCCTCCGGTCTACCTGGAGGTGTGAGTGTTGGAAAGTGGACATCTCCAACCAAGATGTCGCCACCAACACCAAACGAGCCTGATATTGTATCAGAGTGTGTGCTGGTTCAACAAGTCTCACGTTGGACTTCGACAAACTGCAGTGCCGAAACTCAACACGCATTTATCTGCTCCTCGCCAGCAAATACGCACTAAATATTGTGTTTTTTAGATCAAATCACGTTTCTTCTTTCATTCATCAAACTTTGAAGGAGGTGTACTAAAAGTCACATGTAGACTAAACAAATGCAATAAACAACTACTTCATCCTCTCTTACAGTAGTCTGGCTTTCCTCCCTTAATCAACTACAAATCGTGAATTCCAGACAATTTGCAAGACTTTTAAGGTGGGACCTAATTGGGTCCATGTAGGATACATTTTCAGGAATATAACAGAGTCACTGCCTGTCAGTTAGTTCAGTAAAAAAAAAGAAAGTGTGACAATTCTTTGGAAAAATCCATGTCACCTTTATTTGTTAAACAGTATATTAGTGCCTATTGAAGACATCAGACAGAAAGTAAATATTTACAGACCGACCATCTGACCTAGTTTTCATACTGAATGTCATACGCCAGCGGCCCATTGATAGCAAATCCCAGATAAAAAGATATCTTCTCTGTGCTGCAACCGCTTCTAATTCCTTTCCCGCGAGCCGGGTGCACAGGAATCTTCAGGCTACCGTAGGTGGCGAAGACTTCTCCCTGCTCAATAGCACCGCCAACTCGGACCAGACGGCTGCTGATGTCTTTCTCCTTAAAGATGTCTCCGTTCCACCAGAGTTGTGCCAGAAAGTCACGTTTCATCTTGGTAAGGAAATTCTTATCCAGACTGGGTTTTGACACGAGTCTCTTTAGTCCATTCTCTCTTCCCAAGTACAGGTGAGCAATTGTGCTTCTCCTGTAGAACAATTTAGACATGTGCTTGCGGGACGATGAGCGGATGGCATAGATGTATGTTCGGATTTCTGAGTTTTCCTCTGACTGCGTGGGCCAGAACATGAGTAGGGCCAGGTAGTACGGGTCTGGACAGGTGTGATGGTGGCCAACAGCCTGCAGAGCCTCCAGAAGCAGATCACACAGCTTCTGGTAGCTCTTCAAATGGTTAGACTTTGGATTGAGAAGGTAAAGAACCACATTTGCCAAAATGTAATTAATTTTCACTTGAATGTTTTGTTTTTGTATGACTGTCTGTTGCAAAAAAACGTAACATTCCACGATTTTCTCCATTTCTTCAGCAGACCTGTCCAAGTATTGAAGAATTCCAGAGAAGGTGTCTGCTTGGGTCTTCTCCAGATACTTTTTGCGGTCTTCAATTAACAATTTAAGGTTCAGTTTGGGGTTTTCGTCTTTCACTTTTTTCAGCTCCTCTGGCTCCATGCAGAAAAGATCCACATACTTTTTAAAGTGGTCACACACTGTCTTGTGGTTGACTGTGTCAAACTCAGAGTTTCCTTTGGTGTAGGTGAAGTAACAGTTGAGGAAGTCAAACTTCTTTTTTACTTCAGGTTTCAGGTGGACCAGGAACTGCTCGTGATCCTTGATGATCTCTGCATATCTGTTATTGACCTGGTTATCGTCTTTGTGAACGCTACTTATCGGAATGGAGCCGTTCAGGAAACTCTGCAAGTACTTCTTCTTCATTGGGTGACGTTCTTCGAAAAACGGAAGCTTAGCCAATATCTCAAAGACAAGGAAAGACATTTCAAGTACTCCCACATGGCCAAAAATATTGTATGATTTTCGGGGGAAGTCACCTGACTCGTCATCGGGAAATTGAAAATTATCATCTCTGTCTGATTGCTCTTGGGCGCGTTGAAAAGCTTTAATTCCATTGACGGCTAAGCAAATATTGGTGTGCAAGTCCTCTGGATTGTGAGACACTTCTTGTTTTTCTTTGTCCATATTTGATCTCAGGTTACTTTTGTAGACTTGTCCAATCGTGTCTACTATGTACGGGTTTTCCGCAATGTTCTTGGCTTTCTCAGCCCACTTCAACGCCTCAGGGAAGTCTCGCTCGTTGATGTACAGATACCGTGCCAGGGCCTGTGGAATAGACGCCCTTTGACTGTACCTGGAGGACGCTTTTACAAATATCTCCCGCACAGTTTGCCCGCCCTGCTGCTGGTGGATTTTGTCTATGAGGGGAGAAAATGGTTCTCTCTCATCACCGTCCTTTTTGCGTTGTCTTCTAATCAACATTCTTTCAATGGACACCATTAGTCTGTCCTTCACCACGCTTTTGCTGAAAAACAGATCATAATGAAGCATCTGCAAGGTGATATCACTGGCCATCAAGGAGTATCCCCCCTCCAACTCTTCCAAGCAGGCGTCTGCGATGGTATGATGGAGGATCCGAAGCGTTTTGTATCCTCCGTACTCTTCCACTCTATCTACAATGAGGACGTTTGAGTAGATCTTCATTGTGTCCAACACACAGTCCTCCGGGTGGGGTGTCATTTTCACCCTAAAAAAATCTTCACAAAGCGACAATGCAATTCCCGATTCCGGGACGTATGTGTTCAGCAAGGTCAAAAAGGCGAAGAGTTTGGCGTCTTCTGTATCGATGGCAAAGTTTTTCAGTGTATTGCGGGCTAGATCTTTGATGTACTTCTGGTCAAAGTTGCTCTTCATGATCATGAAGGTGTAAAAGTTTTCTGGCTTTTCATGGGTTTCTTGGAGTTCTTCAAGTTTCTTTTCAAATTGTTCCTTCTCTTGCGTCGAGAGTGAAGCGGTGATGTACTGGCATAGTGTGGAGTTGTCACGCTTGTACTGTTCTTTTGGGCTGTGCGAGCGAACACAGTTCAGGATGATCACTTTGCAGTTAAGTGAGTGGTCCAAGTTCAAATTGGCCGAGTCCTCCACTGCTTTGCGGATGCAATTAACAAGGTCGTAAAGACTATCTGTCTCCTTTAGATCGTCCATCAAAAGCAAGACAGGAGACGGCGTTCCACTTTCCAGCTTCATGAGATGTACAATCTGATCGGCTACTTCCTCCTTAGGTAGCATGGTGTCTTTCAGGACCGCACATCGAAAGTCATTGCGAAGGTCCCATAAGATGTGCATGGCTAATGTGCTAGCGCCACAGCCTGGATGGTGGAAGAAATTCAGCAGCACGCAAGCATTTCTGCTGTGCTTGTTCTGAGAGCGAATCATCTCCATCACATTTCGGTACTTGTCCCGCTTGACAAATATCTTCTTACTATCCTTGTCACAGAAGTAAAAGTTCCACCATTTCACTTTCCCTCCTCGGTAGAATTCCTCCTCCTCTTGCATTCGAAATTTTAGAAACTGTTGACTGCTTTCGTCCTCAAAAACATTTTCACACTGATTCAGACACAAAATGTCCAAAGCAGTCAATAAGTCTTCATCTTTCTGTTTCAGGACAACAGCGCTGGAGTCGGACGAGGGTAGCAACTTTGCAGGCGACTGGCTAAACGGTCCCAGCCCCATCACTGTCCCGTTGACCTGGCTGAGAGTCAGCTCATAGACGGAGATCGGGTCAATGTCAATATGAAACTTTTCAACAATGAGTTCCTTCCATTTGGCGTAGGCACTGGCTGACTCACAAATAGTGATGATGCTTTGCTCCTCTGTGTGTTTTAGGAAAGATCTGTAGGTCTCAAAAAAAGGGTCGTTGTCCGTGTCCACAGGAGAGAGTAGGAGGAAAATTATGAGACCTCTTCCATAAGGAAGAAGTTGGTTGCAAATAAATGCAACCAACTGCTCGACATCTTTGCAAGACTTCTTCAACCAGCTCGTGTAGTCCAGCTCCTTGTTGGCATCACTTTGGAAGTCGTGTCTGCCGTTGCAAAAGACCCAGCTGGTCTGATCGTAGAGGTTGAGGCAGCTCACCACAGATTTCATTGGGCCATGATACTGAGATGGGGAGTGCAGATTGGCTACCCGTGTCTCTTTGTAGGTGTGACACAGTCCGTGAGGGCTGTTGGAGTTTGGGTCAAAGTCCAAGACGCACAACAGTTGGAGTTTGGTTAGAAACTGGAGGTGCTGGACTTGTTCCGGACTGCTCTTGTTTGTCACCACAACAAATCTCTCAAAGTTCTCCAGGGAGTTCCCACCACACGTCAGCAGATTTTTCAGTTTCTCTCCCTGGTTGAATTCTCTCTTTGACTCCGACTCTTTGGAGCAGCAGGTCAGCTGACTTAACTGAACTGATAACAACAGCATGCAAACATTAAAAACAGGAAGAGTTTTTTCATTTACAAAGATTGTTTGACCACTTACCCATGTTTTGTTCCAGTCTCCGAGCAAGGTCGTTTTGATTGATTTCGACCAGAACATCTCGTGTTACTGTTAAAGCCTGGTCACCGTAGTGGTCAATCAGTAACTTGGCGGTGTCCAAAGTGTCCTTGTTCTCCAGTTTGCCCCAAGGAATCCCTACATTTTTTTCATTTTTTTTGTCTTGCAAAAAGAACTGAAATTTTTTTAAGTCCTCTTTTGCAAGTTCCTCCAAGGTGTTCTGAATAGTCGATCTGTAGAGGGCCACCTGCTGGACTGGGTCCTGTTAAGACAAAGAAGCGTCAAGAGGAAAATCTACACGAGTCCTGCTTTTTTCTTTTTATGCTTTTGTTATGTAAGCAAAAAATGTATGCGTGGTGACAGAGGAAACATGCCACAATAACCGCAGAACAGGAAATAAGAAACTGTTGAAAGATAGTCTGTAGAGTTAGGTGTCAACAATGGGATTGAGGGAATAATGGTTTTATGAAGGGCACAATCAGACTCTGGAACAGATCATTTCTATTCTCTTATTTTCTCAGCAAATCAGTGGTTGACGGGTCCTTTTATCAAAGACAACATTACCTTGACTTGTTCGCTCTTTGACAGCTTCATCTGTGAGTTCGGTCTGGAATCTGAAATGTTCTGTGTTGCATTTTGGATCACTTTTTTAGAGTCAGCTTTCTTGTGTGTTTTAGCCACCACCACTTTCTGATGGTCTGAGATCATGTTGGGCTGCAGCACCGGCTCCATTTGCTCTTTGAGCTCGCTCAGTTTTTTCAGAATATGCACAGCGGGGCCCATTTTGATGCCGATGTCCTTGAAGTCCTTCTTCCCAAAGCAAAGCAGGCAATCTCCGGAGATGTCTTCCTGCAGGAGCTGCTCTGCTAACGGGTTGTTGTTCTTCACCAACCACTCGTACACCTCCTCCTTGGTCCACTTCTCAACAAGGCACGGCATTCGGGACTCCGATCCCCAACATTTTTCTCCTTTCTTCTTCAACCTTTCCAAGTACCTGGCAATTTTGACTGCAGGGCCATGTTTTATTCCCATCTCCAGTATTTCTTTTTTCTCAAAGGTCAGTAGGAATTCTCCACACACATCTTCTTTTTCAAACTTGTCGGCAACAGTTGGATCAACTTGGACCTCAGAGGTCAGCCAGCGGGCGACATCCTTTGTGCTCCACTTTTCTACCTGAGCAGGTAGCTCACACTGGGACCCGCTCATTGTGGAAACGCCTGGAAGCAAACACACAAGATTCCTTTTGGATGGAATAGATAACATACGGCCGTGACGAAGCCTGACAGGGAAAAGCCAAACGTCCCAGTTAATGTGTTATTGTAATTGTTGGGACGTTGGAAATAAACTATGTCGCATCACCTTTTCACTTCATTACAAAATGCCCCCAAAAAAGTAGGAAGAAGCTGGGCTTTTATTAAATAAATAGATAGATAGAAATTTAATAATCACATAAAAAATAAAAAGTTGTCATTTATAAATAAATAAGTTATCATTCTCATAATGAGATAAGATAAAGTATTTATTTTTTCAAAAAGTTCAATATCAGGATTCTTCTTCTTTTTTATACTTTGTAAAACACTTTGAGTTTGAACTGTTTCTTAATCATATTAATGGAATAATAAATCGTATTAGAACTTTGCTTGACTTCTTTGCTTAATCCATTCCATGATTTACTCCCACACACTCCATCTATCCATTTTCTACCGCTTATTCCCTTTTGGGGTAGCAGGGGGCGCTGGTGCCTATCTCAGCTACAATCGGGCGGAAGGCGGGTACACCCTGGACAAGTCGCCACCTCGTCACAGGGCCAACACAGATAGACAGACAACATTCACACACTAGGGACCATTTAGTGTTGCCAATCAACCTATCCCCAGGTGCATGTCTTTGGAGGTGGGAGGGGCCTATCCCCAGGTGCATGTCTTTGGAGGTGGGAGGGGCCTATCCCCAGGTGCATGTCTTTGGATGTGGGAGGGGCCTACCCCAGGTGCATGTCTTTGGATGTGGGAGGGGCCTACCCCAGGTGCATGTCTTTGGAGGTGGGAGTGGCCTATTCCTAGGTGCATGTCTTTGGAGGTGGGAGTGGCCTATCCCCAGGTGCATGTCTTTGGAGGTGGGAGGGGCCTATCCCCAGGTGTATGTCTTTGGCGGTGGGAGGGGCCTATCCCCAGGTGCATGTCTTTGGAGGTTGGAGGGGCCTATCCCCAGGTGCATGTCTTTGGAGGTGGGAGGGGCCTTTCCCCAGGTGCTTTGGAGGTGGGAGGGGCCTATCCCCAGGTGCATGTCTTATGTCTTAAAATGTTGTACGTGCATACAAATGTTTAAAGTCAGGGTTCTCAACCTTTTTGACCTTCGGGCTCTACTTTTCCACTACATATACTGACAATGAATTAGTAATCTTACTCTTGATTTTGATCTTAATCTAACCTAATCATAGTCTACAATCTCATCAAATGCTATGAAAGCATGTGTTAATCAGAAATATTAATATTTATGGAACACATAAACCTTAAGCTTGGGTCAGGCTGATTAGAAGGGACTCAAATAACTGACAAAAAGGACATTTACATACTGTACAATTATGTTGTGTTAAGCTAGATCAATTACGAATAAATATGTTTCTTAACTAAACTTTGAAAAAATGAAAATACAGCTTCACCACGTCAGTCATTATTTTGGAGCCTGAGAATACATCCATCCATCCATTCTCTACCGCGTGTCCCTTTCGGGGTTGCAAGGGGTGCTGGAGCCTATCCCAGCTGCATTCGGGTGGACGGCGGGTACACCCTGGACAAGTGGCCTCCTCATCACAGATAGACAACATTCATTCAGGCTTCTTCTGTTTGTTTGAGATTGTCATTACTGCTCCAGGTGGTGAAAAAGTGTATTACAACCGAGTCCCACTGCGGCTCGTAAGGACCACAGCTGAAAAAAACTATCTTTTTAGGCGGCACTTGCTGCCCAACAGTGGGACACAGCCCTAGGGTTCAGGAACACAGGCTTAAGTAACATTTTCCCCTAAGTTTGTATTTGTTGAGAAGAATTGTTGTACATTCTTGGGTAGGATGTTGTAGTTTGCTTTGTACATCATTTTAGCATTTTGCAAATGCACCTGACAAATGAATCTCGGTATTTTTGACTCAATAGTGTGAATGTTCCCCATAGCAAACACTATGTATTATTTCAACAGAGCTCTTTAGTAAGAGTTAGTGAATGAAGCATACTTTGGTAGTCATTTCCCCACACTTCCACGCAGATATGTTGACACTAGCAAGCAGTAGACAATAGTGCGCAACAACAACTCTAGATTTCAAGTATTAAAATAGTTGTCCTTCCCTTAAATAATTGGCAAATATAAAAGAGCTCCTAAAGCCACAAGAAATTGTGTAAACATCGTCCCGCCAAATACTGTGACCTAGTTTGTATGTTTACCAGGAAGTCCATATTTTTGTCTCACATGCAAGCATGAGTTACATAAGTTTCTTCTTAAATATTATCTGACGCATTGTAGGATTTGTAGCTTGAGGTTTTATTTTCTTTACCTCATGTAGTCGTCGGGACTCTCCTGCTTGACGACCACTTTCGTTTTCCTGCTAAGTTCCTGCAACAGAGGGGCAGGAAGGAGGGGCGTGGTCTTGCCAAAGAGGGGCGTGACTTAGAACTGTGTGTTATCTTACTGGCTCAGTACTGCCAAGAAAGGAGACACGGCCCACAGTGAAGTCCACTCCATCTTTCACTTCCACGGTCCAAGCAGATTGCTTGAATGCTGGTCCTCACTTTGTACACCAAGTCCAGTCCTTCCCTGAAAATGTCCTCTCAAACACAGATGTGTGCACATTTCAAATTGCCCTTCAGTCATCGACTTGACCACAATGGCGTTTCAGGAGACAAACTCAGTAACCATAAAGAATTCACGTTAAATGCAAAGTAAATAGACCAAGCTGGTTCATGGACGCCATCTTGGCCTGCTCACATGCTAACAATTGTTCCTCGTCCATCACATGACTCATTCTTCAAGGCCTGGCAGAAAGGATCAAATTAAATGTGAGCCTTGGGAACAATAGCAAATCACTTACCTGTGCTTGTTGAAATGAGGCCATGCATAAAGTAGGGAGCAGTCAGCTTTTCCTCTAGAAATATCCTCTGTTAAACTGTATGATGTCAAGAATGGTCGGAGAGATGTTCTTCACGCGGCGACAAACTTTCATAAAACAGCAACCTTTAATAAAAAATACAAATAGTGGGCTGAAAGAGTTTAAGGCTATTGAGGCCAGCGTACCGTAGGGCTGCACAAATTTGAGAAAAAAACAAAGTTGCGATTTTCTCTCACCAAATTAGCGATTTGATTTGCAATTTTTATATTTTCTACCAAATGTATTGAAATGCGAAAATAATGAGTGAGGGAAGATATTTTACCTTTGTTTTGCATCATTAATGTCTGTAAAAGCCACATCTTTACAATCACTTTCCTCAACTCTTGAATGCTTAAACAACATTTGAGGTACTGCTCGTCACTGTTGTGTGTTACGCCATTGTGTCCAGTGTTGTGTGTTACGCCATTGTGTCCAGTGTTGTGTGTTACGCCATTGTGTCCAGTGTTGTGTGTTACGCCATTGTGTCCAGTGTTGTGTGTTACGCCATTGTGTCCAGTGTTGTGTGTTACGCCATTGTGTCCAGTGTTGTGTGTTACGCCATTGTGTCCAGTGTTGTGTGTTACGCCATTGTGTCCAGTGTTGTGTGTTACGCCATTGTGTCCAGTGTTGTGTGTTACGCCATTGTGTCCAGTGTTGTGTGTTACGCCATTGTGTCCAGTGTTGTGTGTTACGCCATTGTGTCCAGTGTTGTGTGTTACGCCATTGTGTCCAGTGTTGTGTGTTACGCCATTGTGTCCAGTGTTGTGTGTTACGCCATTGTGTCCAGTGTTGTGTGTTACGCCATTGTGTCCAGTGTTGTGTGTTACGCCATTGTGTCCAGTGTTGTGTGTTACGCCATTGTGTCCAGTGTTGTGTGTTACGCCATTGTGTCCAGTGTTGTGTGTTACGCCATTGTGTCCGGTGTTGTGTGTTACGCCATTGTGTCCAGTGTTGTGTGTTACGCCATTGTGTCCAGTGTTGTGTGTTACGCCATTGTGTCCAGTGTTGTGTGTTACGCCATTGTGTCCAGTGTATATTCTCAAGCTCAACTGCAACGGCGTGATGACGTCCACGCTCCTTGAAGCGTCTGCATCATCAGCAGACGGTGTTTTGGACTGATCCAATGCGGTGCCACAGCCGTCAAACCTCCTATTGTTGGCAGTCCAGACGTCTGCTGGGCTTGAAATTCCTCAAATGACTTTTTAGGCTCTAAAGTAATTTTTTCATATTCACTGTCCACTTTTGGCAAAAGTGTTTCTGCATAGGGTAGGTAGGTGTTTATTGTCATTGCTACAAGTACACCGAAACTTTGTTTTCAGCACAAACCTGCTCAAGATGAGACAAACAGTGTACAGGGTTACAGAACAAGAACGCTGATGGGTGGCCATAAGGCGCCCCATAAAAGATGGGAAAAAGGTAAATGCTGGGGAAGGATGAGTAAAAAAAACACAATCCAGACAGGGCTACTAAGGGGCCCCAGTTCGGAGCGAGAAAAAACCTCCATAGCAAAGCACATATACATATTACAACATACATCTCCAGATATCTAGCAACAGAGGGAAGGTAGTTCAAGGTCATGGTGGTAGGCCACAGCTCTCAGGCGCTGACCATCCATTCATCACCCCTACGGGATTTGCGTCGAGGGCGTTGGATTAGGGGGACGGGGGGTGTATGTGTAGCGTATATTTTTTAGTGTGTGTATAAGCCCATAGTGTGTCTCTGTTCCGCGGCCTTGATGTATTTGCCGTCACTAGTCCAAAGTTCACAACAACAGGTGTGTGTCCATGAGAGACAAAAAAGGGAGTTTGTTGTGTCTTCGCTGCAGCGATCTTCGGTAGAGTCTCGACGCCAGGGAAACAATCAGAGTTAAAATAATTTGTATGCGAGTGAAACTAAAATTTGCTTTTCACTCTAAAATTGTCTATGACTGGTCCTCAAAAACTGCGGGGTAGACAGTCCGATGTAATCCACATTTGTGGCAGCTTTGGGGTACTTTGAAGACTGCCAGCAACTTCCAATTTGTGGACAAACCAGAGCAACGCTTACTCCAATCAGCAGATGTCCTGTTGTCATCATTCCGAATAGGTGGATATCTTCACGTCCTCCACAGAAAAGTGTCGCCAGGCACGCGGCCCTCCTTCTTCTCCCAAGAGTCCGTCGTGTGTCCAGCAACAACCGCTTCGTCACGACAGCAGGTTCCCCCAAACCCAAGATCTTGTCAATTTTGTTGAGGCCAGTTAAATAGTTCCAATGTTTAGATTTGGAGAGCAGTGCAAAAAAGAGGCAACAAGAAAGTTAAAGACAAGACAAAACAAAGAAGTAAGCAGGAGAGATAAGGGAGAGGAAAGGGGAGCGTCCACCCTCGGTGAGTGCAAGAGTGAAAAGACCCCCTTTCCTCCTCATGTTGGTATTTTATCAAGGATGAGTGACTTAAACTACACAGTGGGTAAGATAGCATGTTATGAACCACATACCTGGCAATAAATGTGTCCTTAGTCACCAGTTGCTGCCTCAAAAAAACGATGTGGCGTGTGTGTGTCAGCTTGTGTAGATGTGAGCTGCTTCAAAAGATTTGACTTGGTCAAGGCCAACATGGATAAATACTTCTATCCTGGACATAGCGTGCATGTAACATGAACACTGCCTTTCATTTTAATGGGCAAAAAGTAGTGCCAGTTCTTCCGGTTTTAGAAAGCTAGCTGTAAATGTTCCAGGCTACAGCCTGTGCCATTATCGCCACCTTGTTGTGTGTCGTGGTGCCCTGGACTATGGGACAAAGAAGGTGTTAACACCCACCAGCTGACCAAGACAGAAAATGAACAACTGACAGTTGTAGAAGAAGCCCCCCCCCCCTACCTCCAACTCTTCCAAGCAGGCGTCTGCTCTGGTATGATGGAGGATCCCAAGCGTTTTGTATCCTCCGCACTCTTCCGCTCTGTCAACAATGAGGACGTGTGAGCAGATCTTCATTGTGTCCAACACATCATCCTCTGGGTAGCACATCCTTTTCACCCCAAAAGAACTTTGCAGTTAAGTGGTTGGTCATCGTTCACATTGGCCGAGTCCTCCGCTGCTTTGCAGATGCAGTTAACAAGGTCGTTAAAACTATCAGTCTCCTTAAGATGGTCCATCAAAAGCAAGACAGGAGACGGCGTTCCACTTTACAGCTTGATGAGACGTACAATCTGATCGGCTACTTCCTCCTTAGGTAGCGGGGTGTCTTTCAGGACCGCACATCCAAAGTCCGCTAGATGTGCATGGCTAATGTGCTAGTGCCACAGCCTGGATGGTGGAACAAATTCAGCAGCACGCAAGGTTTTCTGTTGGATCTGTGCTGAAAACAAATCATTTCCATTACATTTCGGTACTTGTCTCGTTTGACAAATATCATCCTCCTGTTCTTGTCACAGAAGTAAAAGTTGCACCATTTCACTTTGCCTCCTCGGTAGAATTCCTCCTCCTCTCGGATGTGAAAGTTTAAAAACTTTTGACCACTTTTGTCTTTGAAAACATTTTCACACTGATTCAGACACTGAAATGTCCAAAGCCTTCTATAAGTCCTCATCTTTCTGTTTCAGGACAACGGCGTTGGAGTCGGACGAGGGTAGCAACTTTGCAGGCGACTGGCTAAACGGTCCCAGCCCCATCACTGTCCCGTTGACCTGGCTGAGAGTCAGCTCATAGACGGAGATCGGGTCCATGTCACTATCAAACTTGTCATTAATGAGCACATTCCACTGGGCATAGGCGTTTGCTGACTCACAACCAAATAGTGATGATGCTTTTGCTCCTCTGAGTTAATAAAGAAAAATCTGCAGGTCTCAAAAAACGAGTTGTTGACTGCGACAGGAAGATTAAAACTATGAGACCTCTTCCATAATGAAGAAAGTCACAGCTGCAAATGCAACCAATTGCTCAACATTTTTGCAAGACTTCTTCATCCACGTCGTGTAGTCCAGCTCCTTGTTGGCATCACTTTCCAAGTCGTGTCTGATGGTAGAAGTTGAGGTTGTCATTTGAGCCCTGACGCTGATTTGGGTAGTGTACATTGGCCATCCGTTTCTCTTTGTAGGTGTGACACAGTCCGTGAGGGCTGTTGGAGTTTGGGTCATAGTCCAAGACGCAGAAGAGTTGGAGTTTGGTCAGAAAGTGGAGGTGCTGGACTGCTCTCGTTTGCCACCACAACAAATCTCTCATAGCTCTCCAGGGAGTTCCCACCACACGTCAGCAGATTTCTCCCTGGTTGGATTCTCTCTTTAACTCCGACTCTTCCAAACGGGTCGTTAACTGACCTAACTGAATTGATAACAATGTGCAAACATTAAAAACAGGAAGTTTTTTCATTTAGGAAGATTGTTTGATATTTTACCCATGGTATTTTCCAGTCTGCTAGCAAGATCATTTCGATTGATTTTGACCAGAACATCTGGTGTTACTGTAAAAGCCTGGTCAGCGTGCTGGATAATCAGAAACGTGGCGGTATACACCCTGTCCTTGTCCTCCGGTTTGCTCCAAAAAATTGTGCACATTTTCTTGGCTCGTAAAACAGACTGAAAGTTTTTGAAATCATCTCTTGCAAGTCCCTCCAAGATGCTGTGGATAATCCATCCGTGGGGGGCCACCTGCTGGACTGGGAACTGTTAATACAAAGAAGCATCAAAACGGTGGCCAAGCAGAGAATCTCCATAAACGGGTATGGATTTTTCCTTTGTTCTTATTTTTGTGATGTCACCACATAAGGTCCTAGTGATGGCGAAGAGGAAACATATGGTAATAACCATATAACAGGAAATAGCACATATTGTTATATTGCAAATAATGTAGTCTGTCTAGTATGATCAGTATATACAACATACAGTGCATCCATAAAGTATTCACAGCGCTTCACTTTTTCCACATTTTATGTTACAGCCTTGTTGCAAAATGGAATAAATGAATGTGTTTCATTTAAGTGATACAGACAATACCCCACAGTGATGATGTGAAAAGTAATTTTTTAATTTTGCAAATTTATTCAAAATTGAATTGACTACGATGCCACCAACTTGCCACACCTATCTTTGGGCAGCTTCACCCATTTCGATTTGCAGCACCTCTAAATCTCCATCAACTTGCATGGGGAGCATTGGTTTTCATCCAGGATGTCTCTGTAGATTTCTGCATTCCTCTTAGTCTTGTCAGGGAAGGGACCAACAACCCTATGGTCACTCTGTTAGAGCTGCAGCATTCCTCCGTGGAGAGAGAAGAACCTTCCAGAAGGACAACCATATCTGCAGCAATCCACCAATCAAGTCTGTATGGTAGAGTGGCCGGACAGAAGCCATTTCAAAGTAGAACGTTTGCCAAAAAGAACCTAAAATACTGTCAGACCATGAGAAAACAAAATTCTCTGATCTGATGAGACAAAGACTGAAGTCTTTGGCGTGAATGACAGACGTCATGTTTGGAGGAAACCACTCATCACCAGGTCAATACCATCCCTGCAGTGAGGCATTGGTGGTGGCAGCATCATGCTTTGGGGATGATTTTCAGTGGCAGGAACTGGGAGACAAGTCAGGATAGAGGGAAAGATGAATGCTGCCATATACAAGGACATCCTGGATGAAAACCCACCCTTCCAAACCCCTTCTGAAGAAGCTTGAGAGGTGCTGCAAAGAGGAAAGGGCGAAAATGCCCAAAGATAGGTGTGCCAATCTTGTGGCATTGCATTCAAAAAGACCTTAGGCTGTGATTGCTGCCAAAGCTGCCTCCAAAAATTATTGAGAGTGTGAATAGTTTTATACGTGTGATTACAATGGGCAAAAACTTTTCGCGTTGTCATTATGGGGTATTGTGTGTAGAACTTTGAGGACAAACATTAATCAATTCCATTTTGGAATCAGGCTGTGACATAACAACATGTGGACAAAGTGAAGAAGTGTGACTACTTCCTGGATGCAGTGTCGTTAAAGCGACATCAAAGGGATTTTGGAATCTTAGCTTTTATGATGGGCACAATTGGACCCTGGAACAGATCAGTTCCACTTTCTTTTTTTTTCCAAAGAGAAGATTACCTTGAACTCTCCATTTTGTAGGCAGCACGGTGGGAAAGGGGTTAAAGTACCAATGATTGTCACACACACACCAGGTAGTGTGAAATTATTCTCTGCATTCTGCCTCACAATACCAAGGTCTTGGGTTCGATCCTGCACTTGGGATTTTTCTATGTGGATTGTATGGTTGCATGTTCTCCCCGTGACTGAGTGTACTTCGGATTCCTCCCACCTCCAAAGACATGCACCTGGGGACAGGCCCCTCCCACCTCCAAAGACATGCACCTGGGGATAGGCCCCTCCCACCTCCAAAGACATGCACCTGGGGATAGGCCCCTCCCACCTCCAAAGACATGCACCTAGGGATAGGCCCCTCCCACCTCCAAAGACATGCACCTGGGGATAGTTGACTGGCTACACTAAATGGTCTCTAGAGTGTGAATGTTGTCTATCTATCTGTGTTGGCCCTGTGATGAGGGGGTGACTTGTCCAGGGTGTACACCGCCTTCTGCCCGATTGTAGCTGAGATAGGCTCATGTACCCACCGCGACCCCAAAAGGAATAAGCAGTAGAAAATGAAATGATAAATAATTCAAGTGAATTATAAAATAAATAGACGGAGTTGGACCATGGACGCCATCTTCATTTAAATAAATAAATGGGTTGTACTTGTATAGCGCTTTTCTACCTTCAAGGTACTCAAAGCGCTTTGACACTACTTCCACATTCACACACACATTCACACACTGATGGAGGGAGCTGCCATGCAAGGCGCTAACCAGCACCCATCAGGAGCAAGGGTGAAGTGTCTCGCTCAAGACACAACGAACATGACGAGGTTGGTACTAGGTGGGGATTGAACCAGGGACCCTCGGGTTGCGCACCGCCACTCTCCCAAAGCGCCACGCCATCCCATTTGTGTAGTTATTGGCCCGCTCACAGCCTACTTTCCCTCTGACTGTTAAACTGTTTGATGTAAGGAATGATCAGAGAGAAGTTCTCCTCACGGTGAGAAACCTTAATAAAACAGCAACATTAACCAAAACTACAAACAGTTTGTTCAACTGCAACGTGAATGTTTGCTAAGTGCGTATGCTAGCTGTAACTAATGATTGTGGCGTTAGCTTATCTTTATTAACTGGGAGTAAAGAAAACTAGTATGGATATATTATACAACATTTAAGGTGTTTTTTTGCATAAATGAAAGAAAGAGTTGTGAAAGTTGAATATTTTTAAAAGACTTTAATGTGGCGAGCTAAATACCTGTTGCCATGGTTACTGCATGTGTGTGGACATAGACAACATAAAGAGTGTGCACCACCTAGCTGAGGACTTTGTGGTACGGGTGGAGGGGGAGGGAAGAGGTAAACGCCCGGATGTCACTGATCAGCGTGGCGTCCTGCAGCGATGGCGAGGAGGCGGCCAGAAAGCTCAGCTGGCTGACCTCTCCGTAGGACGAGGAAGGGGGGTTGTCCGGGGTACAGCTGGGGTTCTGCTCTGGTGGATCACTCTCCTCCACACCAAAACCCACCACCTGACAGTGTAGATGTTGAATGTAAGCACTTCCTGCTGGCATCATGTCAAACAGGAAGTAAGCGTTGTCTTACGTGCACACTGAGCTTCCTGCTGCTGCTGCGATGCTCCAGGAACCAGGAGACCAGCTCCTCTTGTGTGAAGCTTTTCAGGGCTTCAATCTGCAGCACACACAAGCACCGCAACGCTTTCAACTTTATGTTTTATACACTTTATATACAGCTTTTCATCCTTTCGAGAGGGCCTAGCAAAGCACTACTTCTGGCCAAAGCAACGACAACAAAAAGTTGGATGTCTCATGTTGACAGTAAAAATGTTTGCGTCCCACCTCCTTGTTGAGCCGTGAGAAGACGTACTGCTGCGTGACCACCTCAAACCAGTTGCGCTCCACTTCCTCTCCGAGATGGGCGTCCTCGCACTCCTTCAGCTTGATGAGCGCTGTGACCTGGGTCCTGAAGACCTCCTCGCTCAGAGCCGACAGACGCTCGCCGAAGCCCACAAAGAACTCCTCGATCTTGGACTCAACAAAGTCGGTGCTGCCCGGATAGAAGCCGTAGCCCTTTAACTTTTCCGGTGTGTCCGTCAGCCTGCGAGCGACATGCTCTGAGCGCCCTTACCTGAACTTGGTGGCCTGTGTTGCCACGGTGACAGAGAAGCCCAGCACTCCTGAGGTGTTCCTGCAGGTGGGGTACACCTGGTACCTGCAGGTCAAAAGACATTGTAAAAATAGAAGACATTTGCCTAAAAGCCAGACGAGAACTTGAAGATGTTTCTGACCCGAGCGTCTCTTTGGTTCTGAGGAAGTCGAAGCACGGCTCCTCCATGTGCATCTGCAGAAAACACATCAGTCACATGACACTAACACACATGGCCATGCAACATCAGCAGCAGAGCAACACGGTGGCCTAGTGTTTTCTTATTTGGAAAGTCACAATAGCATTCAATTCTAATTCAGTGTTTTTCAAATGCTTAATTTGTCTAAAAAAAAATTTTTTTTTCAGTAATTATATTTCGCAAATAATCTGCAGGTTCAAAAACTGCAGAATAACTCTTCCAGGGGGAAGAACTGTTTTGTGCGCCTACTTTGGGACTAGATAATTAGGGATGCAGGGCGGCACGGTGGGACAGGGGTTAGTGCATGTGCCTCACAATATGGACGTCCTAAACTCAATCCCAAACTCGGGGTCTTTCTGTGAGGAGTTTGCATGTTCTCCCCGTGACTGCGTGGGTTCTACTCCGGCTTCCTCCCACCTCCAAAGACAAGCACCTGGGGATAGGCCCCTCCCACCTCCAAGGACATGCACCTGGGGATAGGCCCCTCCCACTTCCAAGGACATGCACCTGGGGATAGGCCCTTCCCACCTCCAAAGACATGCACCTGGGGATAGGCCCCTCCCACCTCCAAAGACATGCACCTGGGGATAGTTGACTGGCTACACTAAATGGTCCCTAATGTGTGAATGTTGTCTGTCTATCTGTGTTGGCCCTGTGATGAGGTGGTGACTTGTCCAGGGTGTACACCACCTTCCACCCGAATGCAGCTGAGATAGGCTACAGGTCCCCCCGCGACCTGAAAGGGACAAGCGGTAAAAAAATGGATGGATGGATGTAACTCGTGACGCAAGGATGCAACAAGGATTTGACAAATATCGAGGTCAAAAAAGCCAAACCAGCTTTGAAAGTCTGAAATCCTGAGTTTTACCATCCATCCATCCATCCATCCATTTTCTATCGTTTGTCCCTTTTGGGGTCGCGGGGAGTGCTGTAGCCTATCTCAGCTGCATTCGGGCAGAAGGCGGTGTACACCCTGGATAAGTCGCCACCTCATCACAGGGCCAACACAGATAGACAGACAACATTCACACACTAGGGACCATTTAGTGTTGCCAATCAACCTATCCCCAGGTGCATGTCTTTGGAGGTGGGAGGGGCCTATCCCCAGGTGCATGCCTTTGGAGGTGGGAGGGGCCTATCCCCAGGTGCATGTCTTTGGAGGTGGGAGGGGCCTATCCACAGGTGCATGTCTTTGGAGGTGGGAGTAAGCCAGACTACCCGGAGGGAACCCACGCAGTCAGGCGGAGAACATGCAAAGTCCACACAGAAAGATCCCGAGCTCAGGATTGAACCCAAGACTACTCAGGACCTTCGTATTGTGAGGCACATGTACTAACCCCTGTCCCGTCGTGCCGCCCCCTGATTTTACAGCACCATATAAATAATGTTACCCTGAGCAACACAATGAACAATCCACTTTTTTAAAATGACTACGCTTAAGTAGAGCATTTTAAACAATTTTAACATCTTTAAAACATAAGTTTAAAAACATTACTTCTACTCCAACATGGATTTGAACCCGCAACCTTTTGCTTTGAAGTTCATGTACTAGTCATGCAATAGTGAAGGTTGTTTGGATTGTGTCACATAAGTAAATGCAGTGCAATTAATTGGAAGTGCTTTCAAAGGTAATTGATCTGATTTCCTCACACTAGTCTTAGTTTTGACACCCCTGCTCTAAACAATCAGCAAGGCTTCAGAAATGGATTTAAAATGACAGTGGTACCTCAACTTCAGAGTACCTTAATACCAGCTTTCTTTTAGTTATGCTTTAAATTGTGAGCATACCTTGTGTTACAAGCAATTTAGTAGTTTGTGCCGCTTTAGCACGTGGTTCCTGTTTTGTTTACAAAAGAAACAAACATTAGATCAGACAATTGAGGTTTGCATTTGAATGCGGCTCAGCTATGGACACAAATCTGCCCTCCAGCCATCGCTGAGTGCAAACGGGAGGGATCAGACCACCAAATTAGAAAAATAAAGTGTTAAAAATATGCCCTACGTCCTTGGAGATGGTGGCTGCTTTACGGTTTTAGTGCTAGACTCGTCTTGTGGCATATATTTGATGTTTGTGAGGGCTCAGGTAAGTGTGCTGTGCACCTGAAGAATTGAAACTCACCACTAGCAACTCCATCAGGGCGTGCTCGCGCAGCTTCTTCAGTCCTGACTGAAACACAGAGGCCACATTAGTTTGTCTTATGGCAGGAGAAAAGCTTTAGTTTTAGCTTCTGCAATTGTACAAGCAAAGTGCAAAAATATATTAACACATGCGGACCATTTTGTGATGTATAAAAAGCAAAATAGTGCCCGTGATTTTGTTATTTCATATGAAAGGAAAAACAGTGGAACCTCCATTCACAAACTTTTAAATGGAGCCAAATATGCCTCCATGTGCGAGTCATGTCTCTCTGGGTGCAAACGCTTCATTTGCTCATTCACTTTGTGTCCCGCCTGTAAGCAAAAAGCAGGAAGCAGCATTTTTGGGGAGACTCAGTCACGTCTCAGCGTGTTTGCCTTCTCTGTGTTTTTTCCACTTTTGACAAGTGAACTCCATTTTGCCAGCTCAAAATGAGTCTCAAAAACACAACAGAACAGCGTGGAAAGAAGGAGGGAATCGCTGTGGAGTTTGAAAATAAGACTATAATAATGGTGCTCACAAGTATGGAAGAATTGACAACGCAGGCTTCGCACCACAGCAAGTTTTGGATGTGATGAGACCAGACTTTTCCAAAGCAAACTTTTTTCACAACAGAGGAAAAGAGCTACAGTATCTCTCTTTCCCTGGTGCCTTTTTTCACTCACTCACGCACGCACGCACGCACGCACGCACGCACGCACGCACGCACGCACGCACGCACGTGGTCCCTGCCCTCCGGCCCCTTCCTTCTCGCCCTGTCCCTCTGTTCCTTTGCCATGTTATTGTTAGTGGATTTTACTTTGTAAAATGTTTGATTGATTGATTTAAACTTTATTAGTAGATTGCAGAGTTCAGTACATATTCCGTACAATTGACCACTAAATGGTAACACCCCAATAAGTTTTTCAACTTGTTTAAGTCGGGGTCCACCTTCATCAGTTCATGGTTAACGGTTGAAGCAAAATGCTTGTTAAAGTTTGTGCGTGCAGCTGGTAAGCAGCGCATAGAGAGGACAGCAGCTTGTTCATGAAGGGAAAGTTGATCCATCACCTCTTTGTTATGTTTGTTTGATATACAGTATTGTATAGTACTTTGTATTGTGTTCAGAGAGTACAAACCTTAACTAAAATATGAACTTTTGTCCAGGGTGGAACCTATTATTCATTTTCACATTGTTTCTTACGGTGAAATTTGCTTGACTATACAAACTTTTCGTTTCAAGCAGCAATGAAGTTTGTAAAAAGACAGAAAGAACAGACGGTGTGACCTGGTAGTACACGGTGACCTCTGAGTTGGCATCCCCCTTGTTGAGAGACTTGACCTTGCAGAGGGTATGTTTCTGAGGCAGCTCCACGACTCGGAACAAGACGGGGACCTCTGCTGACAGAGGCTGGAACTGCAGCTTCCTGCAAGGACACAAGCAGGACTTAACACTACTCACTTTTAGTCATCACAGTATATCCTCTCAAGAGACAATACGACAGGAATGAAGGTTAGTTCTACCTTAGAGTAGTCAGTGTACAGCTTGTATAGATTTACTGTCCTGATTGCTGCTTCTTCCATGACATCACTAGTAGATGTTATACACCTTGAGCTCCTCCTCCTTTCTTCCGTCCACTTAAGGATGCCCCGCAGGTGCTCAATTGGTGCCATTTGGAGGAGAAATACTTGTCCACTCCATCACCTTCAGCTGCGTCAGAAAGTCACTTGTCATCCTGGAGGGAGAAGAGGCTTTGGCAGCCAAGCAGCCCGGATTTTCAAAAGGAAGGGATCGTGCTCTGCTTCTTTACAATGTCACTCAGAGTTTTTCCTTCAATAAACCACAGCTTTTTTGTGGCGGCAGCACCACTAAAATGATTGATGGAGGCAATCTGTCTTACTACTCACTTGCTGTGTGTTGACTCATTTTCAGTAGAGCGTAAATCTCTACAGGCTGTACACTGACTCCTCTAAAGTATATCCCAGTTAGCAGGGGTGTCTAAAGTGCAGCCTGCAGCTAATATCTGAACTGCCCACCGCACATTGTGAAAATACTACAACAACACATAGAAAGTGGCCAAAAAGAGCAAATAGGTGTGAAGTAACAAGAAAAAGTTCAAATGTTGATGCTCAAAATTGGGCAAGCACAATGTGATTGAAAACAACAAAACTTAAACAGATAACTTTCTGCTTCTCCAGAAAAATGACCAATTGACTTATTTTTGTATCAATTGTTATATTATTCATATGATATCTTATTTCTTACGGGGGCGGCATGGTGTAGTGGGTAGAGCGGCCGGCCAGAAACCTGAGGGTTGCAGGTTGGCTTCCCACCTATTGACATCCAAGTCGCTGCCGTTGTGTCCTTGGGCAGGACACTTCACCCTTTGCCCTCGGTGCTACTCACACTGGTGAATGAATGATGAATGAATGATAGGTGGTGGTAGGAGGGGCCGTAGGCGCAAACTGGCAGCCACGCTTCCGTCAGTCTACCCCAGGGCAGCTGTGGCTACAGATGTAGCTTACCACCACCAGGTGTGAATGAATGTTGAGTCCCACTTCTCTGTGAGCGCTTTGAGTGTTTAGAAAAGCGCAATATAAATCTAAGTTTATACATGATTCAAATGTAGTCTGTACCCGCTTTTCTTTGCAGATGGTTTTGAGGCAGCTTCCTCCGCAGCAGGTGTCTTTGCAGGCTTTCTAAACACGCTCGGAGTGATGTGGCCGTTTGATGTGTTGAAGTGAGATGGGGTTTTTTTTTAGTATGTTTTCAAAACATTTGGTGCAAACAGCTTGCACAATGTCTCCCTTTAAAACTGTAAAAGAGTCCTAGTGGTTAGACTGTCCGCCCTGAGATGGGTAGGTTGAGAGTTCAAATCCTGGCCGAGTCATACCAAAGACTATAAAAATGGGAGCCATTACTTCCATGCTTGGCACTCAAAAGTTGGAATTGGGGGTTAAATCACCAAAAATTATTCCCGGGGGCAGCCACCGCTGCTGCTGATTACTGCTCCCCTCACCTCCCAGTGGGGGATCAAGGGGATGGGTCAAATGCAGAGGACAAATGTGTGTGACAATCATTAGTACTTTAACTTTAAAATGGCCCCCGCATCCAATTTTTCATTGTGCAGCCCTCAATGGACACCTGTGTTTTATACCGTATTGTCCATTGACAAGATATACTGTCCCAAAATGATGGGGATGCACTCACTTTTGTGAGATACTGTATACGAGTAGTTGGCTCAAACCATTCTGCAGTTTAGATGTTCACAAGGTACCGATTCCCACACACTAAACCATCAGTAAAGCACAAGTAAGCACTCACTCAATAAAGTAGTGCAGGAACTCCTTGGACTCCTGTTGGCGCAAAGATCAAATTAGTGACAGGACGGCCAATTCTTTGAAGGGGACTTGGAGAGAGGACGAAGTCTCACAGAGCTGGTGAAGTTCCCCTGCACGAGCCCCTCGGCGTACAACTCTGCTTTCAGACCGACAACAAAGGCCATGAGGTCATCTATGGTCAAGCCCTTCATGATAGCCTGGTACTTCTGAATAACGGACCAGCGACTGGGCTCCAGAACCAACAGGCGGACGTCCCTAGAAGAAAGGAAGACAATCCTCACAATGATCTTGACATGTACTGAAAAAAAATGCATAAAAAATGACAATGTAAGATTTTTTAGATTTCAAAATATATAAATAACCAGTCCTGTTTGAACTTGAACGTACTTGCCCAGGCGCTCTGGTTTGATCAGGACGTTGAAGTAACATTTCTTCATCTGCTCCGAAAACATGGCGAACACACCCGCCTCCGTGCTGAAGTCCGCCAGGTAGTCTATGATCAGCTTCAGCAGCAGCTGGCGGTACACAGGAAGGAAATGAGTTGCTATCACAATTTGTTGCTGGCTGACTGACGACCTCTAACATCAGTCAGGACATTTGCGAGCATTGCGGCCATTTAAAGCTGGACTTACTTAGAGATGCTGTATGTTGCTGCCTCCAAAATGACTCATTTTTGTTTTTGAAACCAAAAAACAGCCAGCATCTAACAATACTGGTTTAGGAGACCTCAATTACAAATACATGTCTATACTGCTCTCAATTTGAGGGTTAAACTTTTTTAAAACAGCCGTTCTTGTCGAATTAGAAGACTGGCGTTCAGGCTGTCATTTACGGATGTCTGGCACAATTGTGCATGCTTGTCCACAGACCTCTTCAAATAACAGACAACCCCTTGACTTAAAAAATGGATGCCTTGGTTGCTTTATTCTTGTTGAACTGGTGAGTGAACTAATACACTTTTCTTTGTGTATGGCGTATTACCGAGGGAGGAGCTCACATGGTCAGAGAAAGAAGAGGACAGGAAAAAATGCTTGCAGCTAATTCAAGCTAAAATGCTCACAAGGCAAGCAAGGGCAAAAAGCCCCTTTAAGAACTTCCACAGCTGCATGGCATTTGAAATAATTATCTAAGATGACTTAAAGTGCACCTATTGTACAAAACTATTTTTTCTTACTTATTGGTACCTGTTTGTGTGTATTTGAGATCCAATCCACTTTATTTATACAGCACATTTCAAAAAAAGAATAGAAGTTTGACAAAGTGCCGCACAGAAGTTGAGACATACATACTTGGACACTCATTGATATCAAACATTTAACTTTAAAAGCCAAAGAGTAAAAATATGTTTTAAGTGGTGATTCGAAACTCGTTAAAGAGGGAATAGCAAAAGAAATATTGTTCCGAAGTTTTGGAGCCATCACCTCTGGATTTTAATCGGCTTTTTGGGACGACAAGAAGAAACTGATGAGCTGACCTCAGAGACTTTGTGGGGGTGTAGATATTTTAGCACTAATCCGTTAGGAGATTTTAAAACAAACAAAAATATTTGAAAATGAATTGTAAAATAAAGTGGGAGCCAGGGAAGGGATGCTAAAATGTCTTCATGTTTTTTAGTGCCACTTAAAAGACGAGCAGCAGCATTTTGGACTAACTGTAATCGAGCGATTGAGGCCTGCTTCATTCCAACGTAGAGGGAGTTGCAGTACTCCAAACCTCATGAAATAAAAGCATGGATTACCCGCTCAAAGTCCTTCAAAGATAAAACGGATTTGCTAAAAGTCATGTATGATAAAAAGTAGATGGTACAACAGAGTTAATCTGATGTTCCAATTTAAGATCATTGTCAAACTTCAAACCAACATTTGTGACTGAGGGTTTTAAAGAAGGCATCAGGGGCTCCAGGTCACCGGGGGAGCATTCTGTTTGACTTTTCAGTCAAATCTAATCATTTCCGTCTTGTTCTCATTTAAGTTCAGAAAGTTTACCGCCAACCATGCTTTTATGTCCTCAAGACAATTTAAAAGTGATTTTAAACACGTGTCATTTTTCTTTTTTAAAAAGGAAAACATCGATGTGCGCATCATCTGCATAAAGATGATATATTATTAAGTCCTGAACATTTGAAGTCAAACCATGGAAGGATGGTGGATATATTTATAAAACCTTTTTGCCTTCCTTCATATTTCCTCCAAAATAGCTGTTTGGAATTTGCCCAATTTGCAACGTTTTTCCCAGCGGTCACATCAGCAGATATCTCCATAAATGGTAGACAATTACCTGAAGATGTTTGCGAAAGACCGTCATTGTAGTCAATAGGCTCCTACTTCTCTCTCCTCTTGTTGTGGGGCAGACTGGCTCATACATGCACATGCATACTCAGCTGTTGCTAGTGTATACCGCTAGTTCCAACTTATATCTGTCACTAGAGGCCATATGGAAGCGCTAAAACCTACAACATGGCTGGCAAAGAGAGGATGCAGTTTGAGTGGAGCCACATAAATAAGAGCGCCCCAAAAATGGCACATTCTAACGAGAAGGTCAGAGAGCAGCTTGAAGATGTGTAAAACATCATCTATGCAACATTTTGATTACATGTTATGTAGACCACAAGGACCTGTTTTAAATGTAGAAAAAAAAATCATAATATGATACCTTTAACATTTTGACTCTTTTGCGATGACACACTAATGAAGCACAGCTCTTTAAGGTTAGGTGATTTTCTAATACTGTAAGAAAGAACCTAATTTTGACCTCAACATTGAATGTAATTTCAAGTTTAGTTAACCTTTGAACTATCCAACCACCTCACACTCCGAGTGGCCTTGATAAACGGGTGGCCAATTAGCATGTGTGTGTGTGTGTGTGTGTGTGTGTGTGTTCTCACAGGAAGTTTGTGGTTGAAGCCTTTCAGTCGCACTACCAGGCCGTGCTCACCGGCCACCAGCTTGTACTCCAGCTGGGCGACATCGGCCTCGTAGGCGGGCTCGGCCAGGTTATGTGCCAAGATGTTGACAAAGAGGTCAAACAGCACCAGACTAGAGAAAAAAACATCACATTGGGGTGTGTTTGAGGGGATCATGTAGTTCTTAGGTGGGCCTTGGTTTCTTACTTCTCTGGACTTTTTTGAATCATGGGGGAGATCAAGTTGAAACGAATGTACGCTGAAAAACAAAAGTACAGTGTGTGTGTGTAAATAAGGAGCAGTCTCTGTCTGCTGTGGTCGCATTCACCTTTTGGGATCTTGAACTTGTTGTCCTTCTTGTACCACAGGCATCCTCGCTCGTGGTCGACGATCTTGACAGGAAACTCGGAGTCGGGACAGTCAGACATCTGTAAAGTAAAATCGGACGCTGCAGGGAGAAAAATGATCAATATAAGTATGTGAACCACTTTAAGCTTTCGTTCACATGTTTTTTAGCGTGGGCTCGCCCTGACCTATGAACTTGTTCTCATCAGGCAGGTGAAGATCAGGGTTGACTTCAAAATCTCCTGCCCAGCGCTGAGCCCACTCAGGCAGGATGTCTGAGGAGACCAAAACCAAGGCAGATACAATTAGTAGAGCGCAGAAGATTGAACTAAACACGGTAGAGTGTGAAATGCCGACCTTCTATGCTGTAAGAGGTACCAAACCAGGTCTCCCTCAGGTGGCAGCGACCTTCATTTTCTGGAGACAGCAGAAGCAGGTTGGCTCTGTCTGGGGTCAACAGAGACAAAGCAGCACCAATCACCTGCAAACAAACAAACACAGTGTTGAAATCCACCCCTGTTGTAAATCTGACCAACACGGGAAGAGGCATCCAAGATCCAAAGTGGATTAAAACAAGCTTTACCCTTCAAAAGACAATAAATACATTAAGAAATTTGTGGTCCTTGTTCACCTTTGAGTCAAACTCAAACATGAGCTTGTCTCCAGTGAGGAAGTCCTCTTTGGGAAATAGCTGCATGTTCTCACAGATGTTCTCAACAAACTCGATAGGGTCCGTCTGTGGGTGGAGAGACACGTGTTGTCCCTTGAACCTTTCTTGCCTTCACATGACAGTCCAAGTGTCGGCGCTGCATCAATGTGCACTGCTGCTGCACTACCTGCTCCTGATAGTGGAATTCATTGGCTTCAATCTTCTGGATTTCCTCGTAAATCCTGAAAAGGAAGTTCAGAACAAGCTGCTAGTTGACCAAAGGTGATGCACGTTGGGAGTGGGTATGCAATCAGACCTCTGCCGGGGTCCAAGAGTCTGCAGCATCTTCAGGTACTGGAACACCAGGTGAACCACCTGTTTGGCGGGCAGAGTGGATGAGGGTGTGCACTTCCACAAGGGTCTGATTAGAAATGTTCTTTCAAGAGTAAAAATGCTATTTGACATCTCTGGCCACAAATGTAGCTTACCAACAAAACATGTGAATGTGGAGTCAATTATTGAGGGGTTCTCAGTTCTCACAGTAAAGTGGAGTTAGGGCTGGACAATTGTAATCGCAATTTCAATTTTGCCTTTTCAAGATAATAAAAATGTTATAATTGAAAAAAATACGATTAATGGGTGGCGCAACGTGTGTGCAAATTCCTGAGCTTGTTAAAGGTACAATGGAAGAGTGAAGGCACAAGTGGTAAAAAAACATCTACTTGAGTTTTGGGATATCATCTCACCATGGTTGCTACTTTTTATCCGACACAGCGCAAGTATGTTCCATCACTAAATGCAACAAAAAAGTCAGACCGTATGATTTCCGCGTTGACGTAACCGCGGACAAATCACAGAAGTGCTAATGAAACAGAATCCGCAGCTAAACGCAAAACATCGGGGAAACAGACAGAAATGTGAGTGAGAAGCTGTCATTGTGAGGAGACCAAACATTTGTTTGGGAAAATAATGTGCCTAGTACCGCTCATTCATCCCCCAAACACAACATCCTGTCTGAATGAGCAAACATAATAAAGATTTCAAAAAAGGACCTTGCAAAAGCATATTGGGTTTAATGCATACCGTATTTTTTGGAATATAAGTCGCATTTTTTTTTCATAGTTTG